>NW_024346667.1:8803179-8943488 GCF_902729225.1 Pteropus medius | reverse complement strand
GTGTGTGTGTGTGCTGATCTGGAGAGAACAGTGATATTTGAGTCTTGCTATTACCCCCTATAACTTTGCTTGTTTCCCCTTCTGTGTGACTGAAATAACTCTACCTGCAAAATATAAATTATATATTATCTGCAAGTCTTTAGGGAATCCAGTAAGTTGTTAAAAAATCATTACTTCTTAAAATATGTTTTTAAAGTGAAACATTTTCTATTCCTGAAACCAAAAATTGAGGCTCTTAGAGGACACAAACCTAGTTTATTATTATTATTATTATTATTTAACATAGAATGGGCAAATAGAGAGATGATCTCTGCAGGTCTCTGGCATTGAATATTTCATTATTTCTTGAGTCTGCATGTTTTTCAGTGTCAATTATGTTTAACTGTTGAAAATTTCTGAATGTCTATGTACAGTTTTTAACTGTACATAGATAAAGTATAAACCTTTCTGATATAGGAGTGGCTGTTTTTCAACACTGGTAACTTAGAATTTTGCCACCTTTCTATGTAGGTGCCAGAACTCCTTTCTGTTGTTTATGCCCCAAATTCAACTTTCAGAACTCTGCTACTTGCCAACTCAGTGTTTTAACCTTCCTCAGCCTATTGCTGGCTTCTTGGCAGAATGTCAAACCCGTCCAGGCAGGACGTCAGACCAGTCCAGATTAAACTAGCTCGATCGAAGAAACAAGCCAGTGCAAAACAGCAAGATCCTCATTAATTTTAATTAACAGTTCCAAACAGAGTTGCACAACAATGTCATTTTCCCTAAATGAATTATTAGAGATAATATAAGAAGGAGAATTCTCCAAGCAGTATTTTAAACCCTAGCAGTTGGCAAAAACTGTCCCAGAGGATATTTGTCTTTCCAAGTCAGTCCACTCTTAGATGGCTGAGGTAAATATTCCCTGAAAACACTGAAATTATGGTCTATGCCTGCTTCCTCCTCTTTCTCTAGGATTCCAATTACAAAGCTCAAAGATTTTTCAGGGAATGCTATGTGGTGATATTCCCATACCTGGAAAAAATACAATGACAACAAAAATCTAAACAGACTGGAAATCATTTTTCCTTCTAAATTGAGAATATCCAATGTCTTCCAGAGAACTCTAAACAAGTCCTTTTTAGATGTCCACTTTCGTAATCACTTATTGACTTTTTTCCTATTAACAGCCAATTGGGTACTTTTTAAAAATAAATTAGGGCCTTTGGTTTTTTCACTTATCTTTTGCTTGTATGTGATATCTTAATCTCCCCTAAAAGCAAACAATGATGTTTCTATGAAAAGGCTTTATTTTGTAATGAAATGTACAAGAGGATAGTATTTTTCTAGGCATTTGAGATCCCATTTTATTGAAATACTATCTAAACATCTGAATAAAATTATTAGTAAAAAATGCTAAAAAATTAACTTGGATATATAAATATTGTACTAGATTGACAGTTTTCAATCTTCTTTGTAAACTCTCAGAAAGCATTTATAAACTCTAACAATTTATCTACATAAATATAAATATATATGCACATCATTGGATTTTTTGGCAGTCTGATATCCTAATGAAGAGATAAAACCACTTAACTTAAAAGCTTATCTAAGAAACTCAGTTAGATTCAGAGTTACTATAACAATTCTTGTGAAAAACCAAAACACTGCCAAAAGCAGCTGAAGCTGCTGACCTAGCAGCCTGAATCTGAAAGAGGCATGCACTAAAACCTGCGGGGGCTGAACTAAACATATGGTATTGGATTACTATTAATCTGGAGAAACAGACCATCAGCAAATTGAGAAAAGAATCCCTTATTGTAGTGATTCGTCAAGCCTTTGAGTTTTCATCCTCACTCTTCCTTTCTGATTTGTCTTCTGGTGTTTGCATTATTGTCATGCAAGCATAATGGTTTTCATAGTGAATGGATTCCCCGTGCAAATCCTTATACACATGTTCCTACCAATAAACTGTCAAATTTCAAACTGACACTGATACATGTGTGTGTCTGTATATATAAATGTATATATCTGTAGATATAGCCACAGCTAGAGATCTAAAATATTTTATATATAAATTATATGCATATTTCTATGTATTATATATTGAATATATTGTATATACATATTTAAAACTAGCTAACACTTTTCTCTTTTTCAAATTCATGTTTAACTTTTTAAAGAATTTGCTCAAGGTGAATTCTAATAGTCTGTGCACACAGAAAGGAGATGGTGAACAAAGCTTAGATACAGTTTGGCGATCACGGTTGTTTCATTGTGCAAATTGCTTTACACATGCATGAGTAGAACACGTTGATTCTTTTGCCTCTGGCCTGTTGACTTCATTGGATGTAACATTTTGGATGAGTTTTTGAGATACATGGATATACAAAGATATGAGGGGAAAAAAAGTTTGTTAGCCTGATTTTAACATAAAATGACTTGGGGGAAAAGCGGCCACAATTTATCAAGAACAAAATAACCTGATGGTTGGTTAATGATATAATAAAAGCCAAATCAAACAACAAATAGATTTGTCTCAAAACATTCAAAGATCACTTCAATCAGAGTTCAATTAGTAGCTCTAAAGAAATAGTTTTATTTATATGTGGTGTATTACAATGTGATACTATATCAATTTCCTAAACCATCAAAGTATCCAATATTTACGTATTATATCCCTTAGCATTTTATGTTGAAACGCACTGTTTTTGAGCTTATATTTGCCACCAGACCCTTGAGAGTATGAAAAGTCTGTTTTCCATCATGTTTCCAGTGATTAGCTCAGTGCATTCATTGTAGGATGAGTTTGCATGACTGGCCGGTGAGCAGGCTGAAAGTAGAATAAGCAGTGAGTTGTTGGAAGTGACTGAGATAGGACAAAAACTACAACCCTTGAGAGAGCTGGATCAGGCCAAGGCCTGCTCTTCCAGCAGGGCTTCAACACAAAGACTAAAATGAAGACCTTTGCTGTAATCATATACAGCTCTAATTCCCCTCTCCAATTCCTCTAGACTTATATATCCCTGAATATATGATGAAAATTTACTGTGAATGTAATTTTCCCCTTATTTTAATTTTCTGCCTTAAATTGTGGTCTTTAAAATGTGAAAACTTTAAGTAGAGATCCATATAAATTATGTCAGTCTTCTATTTGATTATAAGCCACTACACTAAGTGAGAATAGATTTTTCCCTGTAGGATGAGAAAATAGAAAAATCATCAGATATGGGAAATCATTGAAAATCAGAGAGAAAAGGGAGGGAGGGAGCAAGAGAAAAGGAAAGAGAGAGGGAATGAGAATATGAATATAGGAGCCAATATTGGAAAAAAAAAATCTATGATGATCGGGAAGTGTTGCATGCAGTATATGGAAAACTTAATTGTTTCATCAATAGATAAAATGGAATCAGTAAAAGTAAAGCAATGAAAATTGAGCTTATGTAGTAAAAGATAAATATATCCATCATTCAGAGATTAAGAGGAGAAAAATATGAGATATGGATGACCTATCTAAGAGATTAACCCACATAAAAAGGGAATTTTATAAATAGAGAAATAGAAAGAATGAAGCAGGAGCAATGGTCAAAGGAAGAAGAAAAACTCCATCATGACAAAAAGGACAACCTCAGCCTCAAAAGCTAGAATGTGTACTGAAGCACATTATAGGTCAACTTCATGAAAACAGAACCATACCTAGACACATTTTTATGCAAGCCTTAAAAATCTAGGATCACATAAATATCAGGAAAAACAAAGAAAAAAAAAAAGTCAACATAGGTGCCCCAAGTTCCCTTGAAAGGATATTGGGTATCTTTTAATATTAAATGTTAGAATATAAAGGGATGGAGGTTAAAGGATGAGATCATGGAGAGGATGAAGACTCACTGTCTAATTTCAAAACCTAGTTTTGATAAATATTAGTTATTGGAGCTTGAGCAAAGTCCTTATCCTCTTTGTGCATCATTTTCATCAACAATACAATGCAGATAATAAATGTACTTTTTTATAGTAATTGTTAAGATTAAATGAATTAATTTATTTAAAATATTTAGAAGAGTAACTGAAACATTCTCTCCTCCTCCATGTTTTCTTTTCTTCCTCTGTCTCTACTCACCCTCTCTCCCTCTTTCTCAATATGTGATAGCAACAGAAAGGCATTCTTTGATATGTATTGATTAAAATTATGCTACCCAGGCAATGTAAATAATTTGAAAACTGAGTTATTACAATACAAATAATGTCAAAGATCAGAATTCTTGACAAGGGAAATAGTGGTTGCAAAGGGCCACTCATCCAAATTCTAAGTAAAAAATGTTAGACTAGATTATTATTCTAATAATTTTTAAAGTGCCAAATGGGTTACAAAATTTAGTTTCCCTTTAAAATACATAGCTTTTATTGTATAAGATATTAAAGAAGGAAAATACATGGTTAATGTTCTCAATTAAGTTAAAATCTAGAAATTGAAGAGTATTTAAACTCAAAGGCACAAAGTATTTTACTCTCTATCAGCGGTAGTTATGAAGTGATTATTTTGCTCTTACCTCTTACGGTTACTTTAATATAATCGTATATCTGTCTTTGGAAACTTTAAGGTATTTATTTAAGGAATAAGGGTAGGTTTTCTTCTTTCCAAATTAAAGATAATAAACAACAGCAAAAAAACAAAAACAAAAAACCAAAACCCCCAAACCAAACCTCTATTCAGGAAAAATAGGAAAAAACTAGCAAGCAAATATTTTAAAAAGACAAAAAGAAAATATATATTGATAGAAACATGACCAAATATTAGTTAGATCAATAAAGTTCTGTTAGTTAAATATCCCAATGAAAGAGCAAATCCAGTGATATGTTATTTTCAATTTCCTCATCTAAAACACATGTATTTGGAAGTATTGACTTTAAATAAATGCAAGGCAAATATGAATCCAAATAAAGCAATATTAGTATTACATAAGTTAGAATTTAAAGCAAAAACATTACAAGATTTAAAGTGTCATTTTAATCAAAAGATGGTAATATTGGTAATAAAGATTAAACATTTAAAAATCCTCATGTGTGGATTAATATAGTATCATTAATAGAGAAGGTGAGAGCTTTTGGAAATTCAATGTAGTATTAGCAAATTTAGTTATTGTGAGGGAATTTAACTACCATGATTGATCAATTGGAGAAATTATTAAAAACATAAATATTTAATCTCACTATCATTAGAAATTAAAACATTTAAATGGGATACCTTTTTCTAGCTATAAAATAAGCAATTTTTTTTGAAATATAATAACCAATGTTAACAAATCTTTGTTGAGATGGATTCTTTTGTGGCTGGTGCATGTGTAAATGGATACAATTTATGAGAAAAACAACTTGGTTAGATCTTTCTGGAGCCTTAGAAAATCTCATTCTTTGTTAGAGTATTTTTAAGTCTTGAGAGTCAAACAAAGATTTATATCTGTGTACATTAAATGTAGAATTCTTTAAATAGAAAAATAATGTAAATAAAATATCCATTAGCAGAGGAATAAATTATTTTTGTTATTTACTTGAGAATATCTATAATAATATTATTGCATAATATTGATTGATAGCAAGAAAAAATATAATAATATTTACTATTATAAAAGAAAAATTATTACACATGATTCAATAAATAGCATGATATTATTTTTTGGTTAAAATGTAGAAGTACATGGAAAAATACCTAAAAATAAATGTGACTAAATGTTAACAGTGTTTATGTCTGGGTGGTGTTACCTATAATTTTTCATGTTCCTTTTTGTATATTTTCTAATGAAGAAAAATATTTAGAAAAGGAAGAGCAAGGACAGAATTGTCAAACAAATATGCAGAATACTATTTCTGAAATGTTCTCGTTTTTAGCTATTGAGAAATAGTATCTATAAACAAACACATTACTTTATTGTCTTCCTTCCCCAAGACCTATAAAACACTAAATCTCACTAAAAAATTAGAACATCCTCCAAATAACCACATTTCTCTATTATATTAATAAATCTTAGTATTTATAAAGAACTCTATATATTAGGAAACATTTTCAAAATCATTACCTTATTTAAGTTTCACAACTCCTTTCTGAAAAAGATAATACCATTATCTCCAATCTACAGATGAGGAATCTCATCTTTCTGAGACTCAGAAAGATAAAATTACCTGCCTAAGTAAAAAAAAAGGCACACAGATAAAATCCTGAGCTCTCTCCAGCAATTTACATGCACTGTTTACGCAGATAAAAGTGTAGTCTGGTGCCCTTACTTAGTACCTGGTGCCCTTACTTAGTACCTATTTCCCTAAAGTCTGTATTAAGATCTTGGTATCACATGATGTTGCTATTGTGTAGATACTCATAAGAAAGATGGAGAAACATTTTATTCCTGGGAGTAATATAAAAATCTAAATTAATGATACGAAATTGCAGTTACCTAAGAAAACTTCATATTCATTTTGTTTTACTTTTAATTGGGCTACCGGTTTTGAGGCACATAGAATTGACCTACAATTGTAAATTGACACCTACTATCTGCTATTTTTTTAAAGACTATTTTTTCAAAACAGTTTTAGATTAACAGCAAAATTGAGAGAAATGTACTACACCGATTATCTTGCTGTCTTTCTATATGCCACAAGTCACATTGGATAGTTTGAACTTTTGCAAATGAAAATTTAACATTAAATTTGTTAGGGACGTAAGTCTACATGTAAAACTCAGTTGGGCAGTAGTAAAAGAGCTACTGGGCACTGAAAGTGAGTATATTTAGCATTTTGTCTGGTCTAAGAGTCAATCAGAATGCAATCATTCATTAAGACTCCTGCAAGCAATAGCCACTGTGCTGTGCCAACATTCGTCAAGTTAAGGGCCAGGAAATATAAGTGCCAGGGTAGATCTTACAGAGACAGCACAAAAGTCAGCTCATCTCAATTACAACGCAGCAATGGCCATCTTCCTTGGAAATACAGTACACTCTCAGGAGGAAATATGAGAGGCAATTCAGACCTTGCACTGGGTTCATGCCCAATAGGAGTACCCTATAAGAAACAAAGTAGGATACTTATTTTCCTGTTCTTGATTTTCACAGGAACGATTAAAATAGTATAATGCATATGTTTTGCTGAATCAAAAAATCAAAGCAGCAAGAATTAAGAGGAGCAGTGACTATTTGGTGTCATGCTGAGGGAGAAGTGGGAAGATTCTTTTTAGAAATAGTTAAAATCTCAGCTCTACCTCTTGAAAACTATGCATCCCTTGCCAAGTTCTTTAATTTTTCCAAATTTCAGTATACTTATCTATAAGCTATCTACTCTACTATACTGTTGATTTCTTAATTATAAAATGAGGTAAATAAAGAAAATCAAAAAGTGTACAAGTGGTAGCTGTTATGATGAGGGCGAAATATCATGGAGATCAGAATATTCTGTTTCATTTGAAATTTGGATGTCAATAGCTATGTTTTTAATAAAGAGTAAAACTTTGGAAGCAACTGGTAGTGATGAAGGCGGTAAAAAGTTCCTAAGTATTCCTTATGGAATCTTCAACTCCTGTGGGTCTCATTATGAAATAAGAATGATGTATGCTTCTCACAAAAGCCTAAGAAAATGTTTGAAGGTCACCTGTCAGCATGGAGATATCCAGAACAGTTATAGAAAACAAATGGAGCTTTTATAAGTCCAAGTTGTTTTGACAGTGGAGGAAATGACTAGCAGCAGGCTTGACTTTTTGTAACACTCACTTACCCTCGTAGTTTCCGGGCATGCGAACGTGTTTACGAAGGAGTTAAATTATAAAAACCGAACTGTGTATTCGATTTCCCCAGAATTAAATGTAAATATGATGTGATTTATAATAAATTAAAGTGATATATAACATAATGATGATGATGCAAACGCTATTCTCAACATGGTAACACACTTAGTATCTAGTCTCGCTGGGATTTACCACTATCAGTGAATGGCTCTGCGTCATTCCTGGAACAGTCATGTAGCAGTGGGAATTCCTGTTGAGCTCATGGTCTGTTTCTACCACTGTGTGTGAGGAAAGCCCATAGTACAATTCACAGTCAGAGTTTCCCCTTTCACTCAGAAGCCTATGGCATGCAAGCTTGTAATCCTGGTATGCATGACTCCACAGATGAGAAATTGGAGTCTTGCTTCAAGGGCTGGGCTCAATGTTACTGTACAGCACATGGCCACAAAGTTGCTGGGCAACAGGGTTTGTTTTCTCGCTGCTGGGACTCCCACTTCTGCTTCCATAGACCCATGCTACATAGTTTATCTGTGTGGTGTGTTCTAATTCTGTTTAAGGAGAGCTACTGCCAGCAGCCCAGGCTTGGCAAGGAGTGGGGGCACTTTGGTTATATAACATCTGTCTCTGTTATTATAAGGTTAAGGAATAATTTTAATATTCTATAAAGATGAACTTTATTGATGCTATTGTTATTCTTTCTTGCCACCACCTGTTTAAAAATCCAACCACTGGCCCCATCCCAATCTTTTGTGGGTATACTAAGTTTTAATCTCTGAGTAAAAGTAGCTGAGAGAGGATAAAAGAATGACGTATGTGCCAGCAAGGATGGTGTTTCTTGGAAACATATTTCAAACTAGTCTGACAGAAAGCTCCTTACTGGTTTGACATTTATGTGACAACGTTCTTTAGGACACTGGTCATCTCAACCAAAAATACACAAATCTATTTCTTTCAAATACCATCCTGTGAGGAATTAAAGTCATTTTCATGTAATGGGATTAACGGTAGTTGTGGTTGGGGAAAAATAAACAGAACTTTATGTTACCTAAGAAAAGCCATATCACGTAAATAGAAAATTTTACGATTTTCTCTTTCTGTTGCTTTGAAAGTACTATAAATGTTTTGTTCTACGCTCAGATTTTTACACTTATACAGCAATATTGCAGGAGTATTTTTCAACTTCTTTTACCCTCTCAACTTCTACTCTCCCCCAACCTTCTTTATAGTGATTAAAAAAAAAATTATGAACAAATTTTAGTATGTCAGGAGTAAGAAAATTTTGATGTGCTTATGGATTATAAATGAAAACTATCACAAATTTAAAAAATTAAGAACAACCAGATTCCAGTAAAGGAAGAAATGTAAAACAGAATTTCCCTATGTCCTATAAAACGTTGAATCTGCTAGACTGCAGGGCGCTAAAAAATGTGTAACATCTGGCTCTGGTGGTCGGTAGAGTCTTGATTTGTATTATTTGCTGGTTCCCATGGTGTAAATGCTCCCACCATGGCTGATTTCAAGCTACCAACCCAATGCCATTCTTTTTAGTGCTGAATAATAGTCCATTATCTAAATACACCACAGTTTATATATTCATTAACCTACTGAAGGACATCGTGGTTTCTTCCAAGTTTTTCACTTTTGAAGAATAATGTCACTGAGTACAGAATTCTGGGTTTGTGGGTTTTTTCTTCAACACTTTAAATATTCCATTTCACTTTCTTTTTGCTTGCATAGTTTCTGAGAAGTTTCATGTAATTCTTATCTTTGCTCCTCTGTGAGTAAAGTGTTCCTCTGACTTCTTTCAAGATTTTCCTCATCACTGATTTATTATAGTATGAATATAATATGCCTGAATGAGCTTTTTTGGAAATTTATCCTGCTTGTTATTTTACTCTACTCATGTAAGAGTTTCATAACAATACTAATACTACTACCACTAACTATTACCAAAAATATTGAAAACTTTAACATGCTATCTCTTTCCCTCCCTCCCTCTGTAGTTATAATACATTTACATGTGAGGTTCTATAATATCTGTTTTAATCCTTATCTACAATTAGTTCTACATGTCTTTATACAATTACTTCTTACCACCAATTCTTATGTACATGTCTTTTTGGTCATTTGGGTTGCTTGAAGCCCTTTTCCTAATAGTTTTCTTAGGAAAGACTCATGGGAACAATATTCTCTAACTTCTTGCATGTTGATAACAGCTAATATTCTTTCATTTTAAAGATCTGTTTCACTTGGTGCACATTTTTTTCCTTGAGTAGATTATTACTTTAGTTTTTCTCTGGCATAAAGATATGATGTCAAAAAGTCTAGTGATAATACATTTTTATCCCTGTTATAAGTCATGTTTTTTTCCCTCCCGAAAACCAAAGTTTTTTTTTTTCTTTATAGTCTAATATTTTCATTAGAATGTCTTGATGTTGGTTGTTCTGAGGATGTAGTCTCAAGTAACATTATGCTTTTCAATATATAGTTGGAAAAAAAGTTTTATTATTTTAAAAATGTTTTCATATACACTTTTGTTATTTCTCTTATTAGGACTACAATTACCCATATATTGACTCTTCTTTGAGTATTTTTAAGTATGTCACTGTCTGAAATCCTTTTATTTTTCACTTTGTTTTGATTTAAAAAATTCTTTCCATCATTTATTTTTTAAGACAATATTTGTTGTGTTTATTCACTCATATTTTTCTTCTAGGTTAGTCTTGATATTTAAAATGATTTTATCTCTTATTTCTAATTCTTGAATTCTGTTATTTCAGTTTTGGATTTTTATACTATCAAGTTATATTTTTTCCATATTTTGCATATTTTCTTAATATCTTTTAATTTGTTTTGAAATAGTACTTTACAATTTTTTTCTGTCTTTTGAATATCTTTCTGGCATGAGTTTATTAGCCAAAGACCTGTCATTCTAGCTTTTATTGTTTTTCTGTTATAATTTTGTAAGGGAATTGATTTCAATAATTTTATGCTGCTCATTTAAATATGATTTCAGTTCCTCTGAATTTTTAGAGGGAGCGTGGTTTATACAGCTTTCTGCTTTCACAAAATTTCCTTTTCTGTTTGTTTTTGTATAGTGTTATAAATATGGCATATTGGTTTCTAAGATTTTCTGGCTTTATTTACCTCAACTTTTTTTAAACTTTTTTCTTTTCTTTTTCCCTCTTATCTCAGTCCCGCTTCATTTTTATTTTGCTCATTTTTTTCTCAATGTGTGGCCATGTCTTACAAAGGAACTCTGCTAATTCAGTTTCAAGAGTTCTCAGGGGCTAGACTACTCCAAACTCTTTAGGCCTTACCAAGACTCTTTGTACTTACACACTATTATAGGGTGAAAAATCCTTCCTAAGTGTAGCCACTGTTCTCAAATTGGCCTGCCAGGGTTCAAGGTGATTCTTTTGTGTTATCTTACTCTTAGGTCAAGTGCACTCTGATTCTCTCTGCCTTCTCTCATATAAATGTCAATAACATTTAGATCTTGTGGGTTTTGGTGTTTCATCTCTGTATTTTGGGGTTCTTGGTGCTACCTTGTTACTAAATTTTGTTGTAAATATTTTGGTTTTGCTCTCTAGTTACTTTGCCTATTTTTATGTAAGGACTCAGAAAATTACAAATGCTGTACTACTGCCATTATCTTCCCAGAATGCACATTTTTCCTTCTTAAAAGATATGGCCATTTCCAGGTCAGTGCGTATAGATCTAATGCATTCTTTTTAGTAGTTGGGTAATAGTTAGCTTTAAAACACAACTTATTCAGCCTATTCTCTTATCATAAGCTTTGTCATATATGTTACAAACATTTTCTCCCAGTTTATCTTTGAATTTTGACAGAAAATTTTAATTTTTATGTACTCAAATTTATTAATAATTTTCTGTATGGCTTCTGAGCTTCACATGTTATTTTAAGTTATTCTCGAAGTTAAACAAATATTTTTTAAAAATATTCTACTACTTTTTTAACATTTAATTTTTAAACTTATGGCAATTTATTTTTTGTGAAGTATCGAATAGGGTATAATTTTATTTTCTGGGATGTCTAGTTAGTGAATAAAGTACATATTATCCAATATACTATAAAATCACATTCAGTATGTGTAAAATTTATATGTACTTGAATAAGTTTCTAGACTCTATATTCTCTTCTTCGACTATTCCTGTGCCAACATATTCTATTAAGATTATAGTAACTTGATAGTAATGCAGTGTATTTTGTAAGACAAGGATTCCTTTACTGTTTTACTTTCTACTTTTCAGCTATTGTCAGTATTTTATAATTGGTCGTGTACATGAAATTTACCATATAATTTAACATTACAAAAATTCTTTAATTTATTTAAATGCATTAAATTTGATAAGTATATTAATTTGAGGAAGACTAACATTTGTATGACACTGATTTTGTATCTAGGAACACTCTACTGCTCTAAAGTTATTTAGGTCTCAATTTGTGATTACGTGTATAGACAAATAAACATAGAATTTATATTTTTTCTTTTATGTCCATGGAATATTTTAAATAGTTGTTCTTGTACATGGTCACAAAAAAAATTATTTTTCAAAAATAGAGGGTTTTTTCAGAGGATTTTCTCTCAATATGATCAAATAAAGATAGAAAGCAACGAAAAAGTTGCCCAGGATCATTTTCACATATTGCTGGTGAAGACGGTTAAGTCACATATTACAGTGACTTAACAACTTTAATAACTGACAGATTAAAGCTGAACACTGAATATACATATACTCAACAATTTCACAATTAAGTATAAGTCCCGTGTACAGATGTGTACCATAACACAAGTAAAGAGTATACATGGTAGTACTATTCATAATTGTCTCAAACTGGAAACAACCTAAAAATCCTTCCACAGCAGACTACATAAATGAATTGTGGTATCATCCAACAATGGGATGCTATATAGCAATGACAAAAAGTAATCCACTGTTACATGGAAGAACATAGATGACTCTCATAAAGACAATACTAACTAAAAGAAACTAGATAAGACAGAGTACGTATTATATGATATCATTTCTATGAAGCTCAAAATTAGTCAAAACTAATTTATGGAAGGTGGTGCCCTTTGGGGAAAGAGTGCCTGGGAGGGAATATGATGCCTACTGCAGTATGACATTCTCTCTGTTGTTCACTTTGTGAAAAGTTATTAAGCTGCACGTTTATGATTTATGTACTCTTTTGTGTATGTGTTACACTCTAGTAACAAATGCACTTAAGAATGTGTCCAGGATATATCGTTAATTGTACTTATTTACTAACCAAACAAGCAACATGCCACTTTCCAACCCACACAACCAAAACCAAAACAAAAACAAAAAACAAACAAAAAATATACATATATCACTTTCAGTACACAAATAAACATTTTTTTCAAATGGAACAGATGGTTGTTGTTGTTGTTCATCAATTATTTTTTCACCTCATTTTTTTATCAAAAGAAGTTTTGACAAATGGCTCTGGAAGAATTACAATGTTGAGAAAAGATTAATATTAATGCAGAGGAAGGAAGTATCTGGTCCTGCCTGCTTCTTTTAAAGCTATCAGGCTGACCCAGCACACCATGTAAGCAGTGTCCAGAAGAGCAGAATTTCCAATGACCTTGCAATGTTTCAGGTTTTAAACCTGAAATGCTTGATCTAATCCATCTCATACCTTGCTTTCCAATTTCCTGCAAATCTGAGCAGTTTGCGACTCCAGGATTCTTCTCACATTCAGGGCTCTACACACATCTTGTACCTCTTACTCCTCTTTTTCGACTGTGATTACATCCTCCTAAGAATGCTGCCCATGCCCCTCAGTATACAGGTCCTTGCCTCTGAGTGTCCTATCTCTTGTTGTAGCCTGTCTTATCCTTTTCCTAGTGTCTCTAGAATGTTCTTGGCACTGAAAAATAGAGTTCTGGAGCAAAATTCTTCTTTTTACACTTTATTTTAGAATTCAGACATATAGAAAAGCTACAGAAATAGTAGAAAGAATTCTTATATATTCTTCTTACAGATTCTCCAAGTTAACATTTACCACATTTGTTTTATCATTCTCTCTCTCTTTCTGCATCTTCTTTATTCATGGTAGTTTTAACCCATAAAGTTACAGCAATCATTGAATTAGTAAATACTGAAATCCTAGGAGAAAGACAAGGTTAGGTTCCCAAAAGCCTCTGCTCGCAACATTTCCTTCACCTGTTCAATACAAAACCTTCTTTAATGTGTGTTTGTGTTTAAAGACACTTTAAAAAAACATATTTTGATTCATTAACATTGAACTTACAGCCAACAGCACTATAACCAATCCCTGAATGGAACTTATCTAACATATGTCTTTTCTCCATAAGACACATCACAACCTTCTCGCACTTAAGAACACTGAACAGCACTTGAACACTGTGTTGGGAGCCATTTCAAACAGCGAAATCACCAACAAAGAGCCCAAACTGCAAAACACATGGCACTAAATTGACCCTGAAAAAGAAACTTATTTACAGTATGAGATCAAAAACAAGAAGGCAGAGCCTAACTTGCTGAATCTGGAAATGTGTGTTAGGTGACTCAAATTTTTCACACTCTGTACATGTTCGTGAATGACTGAAAAAGTGTCACAAGTATTGATTTTGTGGTTACAAATAATTTTAGTGACTAAATTAATTTGCAAACATGAAACCCATGAATAATATGTATGCGTGCACGCATATTTCTGAACCATTTAAGATTAAGTTGGACATATAATATTCTTTCAGTCCTCAATATTTTAGTGTATTTACTAACAAGAACATTATCTTAAAAACCGCATTACAATGGTCAAAACCAAGAAACCGACCTTGATAAAGTACTATTGTACAGCTACAAATTCTATTTATATTTCACCAGTTATTTCACTAATGTCTATTATATTTCAGGATACAATCCAGAATCAAATGCTGAATGCAGTTGTCATGTTTGTTTAGTTTCCTTTTATCTATAATAGTTCCTTAGTATTTATTTGCCTTTCATTGATACCTTTTTGGTGGTATGATGGTATGGAAGTAAAAAGGAGAAAACTGTAAAAAAAAATAAATGAAGGGAGACGACAGTCTATTTTTTGTTGAACGTTACTGAATTCTCATGATGATAATGAAGAGAAAATTTAGCAATGAGAAGTAAAAACTAATGTTTTGTCACCTATTCTATTAGTTTCATTTTATTATTTCTGAACTAATTTCATGTGATTCCATATTTATGCAAATGAGAAAATTTAGGGTCGGAGAAGGTAAGCATTTATGAAAAGTCAAATAGTTAGCAGTTACTAGTGGTGGGGCTAGAATTCAAACCAGGTTAATAAGAAACTGAAAAGCAATGCTCTCTTAAATACACATCCTTATTTTACTACAATGGCATCCAATGACACATCGCATAATCTCAAGCACTACATAACTGCTATAATGCCCCCCTTTTTTCCATTCCCTATCTTGATAATAATAATAAAAAAAAGTCAAAAACAATATAAGAAAAACAATAGGCTTTAACAAAACAGTTGTAAATCCAGACAGAACCATTAAAATCTTTCCATTAGGAGGTGGCCTAGAAGCAATCTCATTATCATTTTTCCCATCAGCATCTCCCATAGGTATGCATTTAATTTATTGTTAAACTGGTCTTTTAAGATTTATAAAAAGCTCTATTTACAAGTTGTTAGCAGAGTCTCCTTTAAGATAGGAGATAAATGGATTTGCTCAGTCTGTGTTTTCAGGCATGTTGGAAAGAAATACATCCTGTAAGTTAAGTTTGAATTTAGAGACTGTAATTCCAACTTAGGAAAAGTCTGCTAAACTGAAATACTTGTTCTTGCCCCAGTAGTTAAATGAATACTCTGGGTGGTCAAATTTCTTAAGCTGAAACCAACAGTATGTGAGAGCACTATGTTGTGGATGGGCTGTTTGGTGGCATGTGAACGTCTACATAAGAGCCAAGCATGAATTGTTTCCCTGATTCTTCTGCCTTCGTTTGGAATCGTGAAGTCAGAAACACAGAATTAGAGGGAAATTAAGAAACCACCATGTCTAACCCTTCAATTTTTCAGATTTTTTTCCCTTTTTTTTAAAAAAGCTAACATTAAGTGAGCCCTTATGATGTGCAAGATATTGTAATAGATGTGTTTCATGATTTAATTTTCACTATCCTCTGAGGTAGGTAGGCATTACTAGTCAGAGTTTACAGGTGGTGAAACGGAGGCTCTGTAACTTGTCCTAGGTTATAGAGCTCATAAGTGATAGACTGAAGTCTGGAGTCAGAGCTAACCAAAAAATTTGTAATCATTTCAACGTATCATTGATTTCCTGGGTGTAATATTTCTATCCTCTATGAGGGACTTGTTTCTATACTAACAGTCGTGAATAACTACTACTGGTCTAAGAAAAACTGTGAATTAGGTGAAATCTGCTCTTGGTATTTTCTTATCTTCATCATTTTAAATAAACCCCTTTACAAGTCAGGCTCATATGTCTTGGCCCAGTACCTTTGAAGATTTATCCCCATTACCTATCACTCTGATTTTTCTCAGATCCAAATGTATCACCTAGATAGTCAGATAAATTAATATTTGCAGATGTGAAAATGAGAAATAACTAGATGAGTACATTTTGGAGAACATATGCACATTCCCCTCACCCCCACTCCCCAAAGACAGAGTTAATACTGGTGTCTAATTCACTGAGGTGAGATTTTTCAGGCCAATCTATAGAAAGTTGTATGGGATCAAGTTTGCTAATGATGTAGAGAAGTAAATCTGTGAAAATAGATAATTAATGTTCAATTCTTCTATGCTATCTGTTTCATAACTCCTGACATGTTAACAAAATAGGTTCAGGAAATAAAAATGGTACATCAGAGAATATAAAGGAAGCCTGAGTTCTGAGTTCAAACAAACAGGTTATTATTATGAAACTAGGCATGGTGAAGTTTAAGAGTGCTTTGTTAAAAGGTTTTCACAGTATCTTTCGGCACTAAGATTGGTAAAAAATGTACTATGTAGTATCAGAAATATCAGAGTCTGAATAAAGTAGTCATGATAGCTTTAAATCAACTAGTAATTGCTAAACCCACAGAACTTCACTCATTTCATTGTGTAGAAGAACCTCAAAAGGCTAGAATTTATAATGCCCTTACTTAATGAAATGGAAACATGAAAAAGTTTTTTGTTCAAAAAAAGTTTTTGTTTGAAGATTGCTGTATGTCAAAGAAAAATTCAGATCTAAACTCCATGTGTTTAACATCTGCAGAAAGAAGAAAAAAAAGAATCATTTGACCTATTTATGACAAAGCTTTCAATTAATCAAACCACATACAGAAACATGGGAACAGGAAATGAAATGGGAAATTATTGTTATAACCACATTTTATGGTTAGTGGTTTCAAAGAAAAAAAGCCATACACATATACACATAAATATACATGTGCATAATTTTTTCTATTATCTAGTGCCAAATTGAGTGATAAAATATGGTAGAGAGTGGGCAAGTTAACTAACTCCAAGTCATCATCATTACATTGGTGGAGAAATAGATGTATTACTTAATGAAGGACAATGACTGTCAGTTGGGGATAAAAGGAATTAGAGCTTTCTTTTCAACTTCTATAAAACTAAATCTCAAAAGAATTAAAGGAGAGAAGGTAAACAATAAGATAGTAATAACCCTAAAATATATAGAATATAAAAATGCAGGAAAATGAGATTTATAATTCAGAGAGGAAAGAGTAAATAGAAGCCAATGCACAGATCATTGAAATCCTGGAGTTAGCAAATAAGAATTTTTTAAAAATAATATTTTATGTATGATACATAATGTAGAAGAAAAGATGAAAAGGTAGAAATTTCAACAAAGAATCAGATACTATAAAAATAATTAAGTGGACATTCTACAACTGAAATATACAATACTTAAAATTAAGAACTCATTTGATTGGATTAACCAAAGGCTAGCCACAGTAAACTCGGAGACAGGTCAAAATGAAATATGGAGAAATACAATGGGGAGAGGGGAAGGGGTGGGGTATAAGGTGTCACAGATGTGGTGACAGAAAGAAATCTAACTATGGGAGATGAACACACAATGTAAATATATGAGGCTTGCTGTTAAAATGTACGGCTGAAACTTACCAGATTTCATCAACCGATGTCACAATTAAAAAAATAATAATAATTAATTTAAAAAAAAGAAATATGGAAAAATAACAAATGGAAAGAAACAGAACAGAGTACATGAGATGTGTGGGATTCATGTAAATCGTCTAATATTCATGTAATTATAGTCTCAGGGAAAGAAGGAAGACAATAGGACAGAACAATATTTGAGACCTAATGGTAAAGAATTTTTCCAGATTGATGAAAGACATCAGCCTATAGATTAAAGGAATTTAGTGAGCCCTAAACAGAATAAATACTAAGAAAATCACAACTTGGTACATCATATTCAAATTGCTAAAAAACAAAGATAATGGGGAAAACAATCTTTAAATCAGCTAGAGATGGGAATTAAGTTGCTTTTAAAAGAGGAAAACTGATGGCTGAGTTTCAACAGAACTATAGAAATCAAAAAACGATAAAATTACATTCCTTTAAAGCACTAAAGGAAAAAATATGCTCACTGAGAGTTCTACATTCAGGTAAAATACTCTTCAAAATTGAAATGCATATTCAATGTTGAAAAAATGATAGCTTTTTCTCTAAGATCAAGAACAAGACATGGATGCTCACTTTTATCACTTTTAATCAACATAAAGTCTTAGGCAGAACAATTAAGCACAAAAAAGGAGTAAATATCATCCAAATCAGAAAAGAAGAAAAAAAAACAGTCACTATTTGAGAATGACATAGTATTATATACAGAAAACCCTAAAGACTACAACAAAAAACTTTTAGAACCAATAAACAAATTCAGTAAAGTTGAATACAAAAGTCAATATAAAAATCTTTTGTTTCTACATATTAATAACAAAATATCAGAAAGAGAAATTAAGAAAACAGTCCTATATACAATTTCATCAAAAAGAATAAAATCTCCAGAAACAAATTTAACTAAAGAGGTGAAAGAAAACTGAAAGCCATAAGACGCTGAGGAAAGTAATCGAAGAAAACACAAATAAATGTACAGGTATTCTGTGTTCATAGATTTGGAAGAGTTAATATTGTTAAAATGTCCATACTACACAAAGCAATTTACAGATTCAGTGTAATCCCTATCAAAACTCCAAAGGCATTTTTCACAGGAGTAGAACAAATAATCCTAAAATCCATATGGAACAACAGAAAGATCTGGTATAGCCAAAGTATACTGAGAAAGAAGAACAAAGCTGGAGACATCACACAACTAGACTTAAAACTATATTACAAAGCTACAGTATTCAAAACAGTATGGTATTTGGCATAAAAACAGACACATAGATCAATGGAACAGAATAGGGAGCCCAGAAATAGACCCATGCATACATTGTCAATTTCTCTATGACAAAGGAGCCAAGAATATACATTGGGGAAAAGACTGTAATTTCAATAAATGGTATTGAGAAAACTGGATTGCTACCTACAAAAGAACGAAACTGGACCGCTATCACATACAATACATAAAAACTAACTCAAAAAGGATTGAAGACTTAAACATAACACATGAAACCATAAAACTCTTAGAAGAAAATATAGGTGGTAAGCTCCTTGACATTGGTTTGGCAACATTTTTTTTTTTTTTGATTTGGCACCAAAAGCAAAGGCAATAAAAATAAAAATCAAGTGGGACTGTATCAAACTAAAAACTCTCTGCACAGAAAAGAAAACCATCAACAAAATAAAAAGGCAACCTATGGAATGGGAGAAAATATTTGCAAAGCATATATCTGAAAAGGGGCTAATATCCAAAATATATAAAGAACTCATACAACTCAACAGACAAAAAACAAACAATCTGATTAAAAATGGGTACAGGATCTGAATAGTCATTTTTCCGAAGAAGACATACAGATGTCCAACAAGTGGATGAAAAGGTGCTCAACACCACCAGCTATCAGGGAAATGCACATCAAAACCACAATGAGACATCACCTCACATCTGTTAGAATGGTTATTATCAAAAAGAGAAGAAATAACAAGTGTTGACAAAGATGTAGAGAAAAAGAAATCCTTGTGTACTGCTAGTGGGAATTAGATTGGTGTAGTCACTATGGAAAACAGTATGGAAATTCCTCAAAAGATTAAAACTAGAACTTCATTATGATCCAGCAATTCTACTTCTGGGACTATATTCAAAGGAAACAAAACCACTAACCTGAAAAAAATACATGCATGCCATGTTCATTGCAGCATTATTTATAATAGCCAAGACATGAAAGAAACCTATGTCATTGATGGATAAAGAAAATGTGGTATATATATGTACAGTGGAATATTATTCAGTCATAAAAAAGAAAACATTTGCCATTGTGACAACATAGATGGACCTTGAGGGCCTCACTTTGAGTGAAATAAGTCAAAGAGAGAAAGACGAATATGATCTCACATATATGAGGAATCTAAAAAACAAAATGAAACAAAACAAAATCAAATCTCATAGATAACAGAGAATAAATTGATAGTTAGGAGGTGGTCAAAATAGGTCAAAGTGGTAAAACGGTATAAATTTCCAGTTATAAAATAAATAAGTTATGTGGATGTAATGTATAGCATGGTGACCACAGTTAATAATCCTTCACTGTATGTTTAAATAATAAAAATATGATGTATTGAAACTTACAGGACATAGATTAAGCAATAATTAGGGAAAGTTCTAGTTTTAAATGCATATATTAGAGAAGAATCAAGGTTGATACTTTATCATCAAAGCTTTTATCTCAAGAGTCTAGAAAAGGAACTGCAAATTAAACACAAAGAAAGTGAGAGGAAGAATATATAAATATAAAAAGAAAAATAAATGCAGTAACAAGCAAAGATACAGTTAAGAATGATGATGGAGCCAAAAGTTGTGTGATGTTTAATGTGCCAACTTGCCTGGGAGACTGGGTACCCATATATTTGGTTGAATATTATTCTGGGTGTGTCTGTGAGGGTGTTTTTAGATGAGATTAACATTTGAATCAGTAGACAGAATATAGCAGATTGCCCTTCCCAATGACGGTAGGGCTTTAATTTGGTCAATAAAGCCTGAATAGAACAAAAAAGCTCTGTAGTATTCCTTCTCTTTCTGTCTTCTATCTCCAAGCTGGGACATCTGCCTTCATACCTGTTATACTTAATTACACATTTAACAAAGTCTTTGGGTGCAATGTCAATGTAAAATTATTTGTAGTTCTAATGTATTTCTAGTAACAAATAATTAATACAATAGCACTAAAACTCATAAACATTTCTAGGAATAAGTTAGCAGTGCGAAATATGTGTAAGAATTATACACTGGAAACTATAAAATGTTGTTAGAGAAATTAAGGAAGATCTAAGGTAGAATGATATACTATTTTCATGGACTCAAAGACTCAATGTCTTTTTGTCAACTGTCTCCAAATAGTCAAGGCAATTTTAAAGAAAGAAAACAAAGTTTAAGTATTTATACATTACTAGATATCAAGTGTTAAAAATAAAAGTAATTAAAACAGTGGTGGTACTGGCCCAAAGAGAGAAATGTACCCAATTAAAACAACAAACAATGCAGAAAAATCTTACCCATACACAGTCACCCGATTTAGAAGGGTGTCACTGCATTTCAGGAGAAAAAAGGATGTTCTTTCTGAGAAATGATGGTGGAATAATTAGATATCTACATGAGAAAAACAAACTTTGACCCCTCATAAAATTTTTATTCAGAGTGGATCAAAGATCTAAATAGGAACGGCAAATTAATAAAGCTTCTAGAAGAAAGCAGAATATCTTCATTAACTTTGAGCATGTAGTTTTATTAAATGAAATACAAAAGCACTAACTATAAAAGATTGATAAATTGAACTTTATTAAAATAAAGAACTTCTGTTTTTCAAAAGATACCACTTAAAGTGAAAAGGGAAGCCACATACTGGGAAAAGATATTCATAATGCACACTTCCAATAAAGGCTTGAATTTAGAATTTACAAAGAGTCTTACAAATCATTAATTAAGAGATAAACAACTTCATCACAAAATCAACACAAGATATAAAAAGATACTTCATAAAACTGGCATCATAACAACCAACATGGGCATAAGCAAAAGCTCAACACCATTATTCATCAAGAAAATACAAAGAAAAACCAAATGAGATCCTTTTTCACACACACCAGAATTGCCAAACTAAAAAGATTGGCAATTATTACCACGTATGTATGGTCTAGGATATTGGGCAATTAGAACTCACATGCAGCCTCTGTGAGAGTATAAATTAGTACAACTTCTTTGGAAAACTATTTGCGGTATCTAGACATATAGACTACCCTATGGCCCAGCAGTTCTCATCATAGTATATGCCCAAGAGAAATGGCTGAATATATCCACCAAAAGATACATCAAGTAATAATTTTAGCAGCTTTATTCATAATAGCCTCAAAGTGAAAAGATCTAAATTTTAAAATAAATTGTACATTTTATATATAAAAAGCATTGAAAAGACTGAATTTCTATACTCTACAATATAATTGACTCTCATATATGTAACACTGAGTGAAAAAAGTAGACTATAATATGTTTGTTACATAAACTATTTACATGAAAATCAAAATTGATCTGAGGGGACAGAAGTCAGAGCAGTGATTCCCTTTGGGTATGGAATGAGGTAGCAGTGTGTATTATTTGCAAAGGGGTACAACATGCCTTCTGGGATGTTGTTAATACTTTGTATCTTGATCTTACAGGTATATGCTTATGCAAAAATTCATCCAGCTGTACATATAAGATTTGTGCAATCTATGTATATTACTTCAGTTTAAATGTTTAAAAATGTAAACAGGAATTCTCAGAGAAATTAATCCAAACAGCCAGCAAAGGATAATGTGCTCAAATTTACAAATAAGGAAATGCATGTTCAAGTAACAATGAAACATCACTTTATACATATGAGACTGCCAAAAAATTAAAAAGCAGGTAAACATATTGCTGGCAGAAATGTGAATTATCATAATAGCTTGGAATGCAATCTGGCAAGATCTATTAAAACTAAAAATATATATACTTTTGACCAAAGATATCACATGTGAAAAGCTTTCTCATAGGAGAAAAAGTTCTGGTACTTAATTAATATTCATAAGAGTTGTTTACTGCAGCATTGTTTCTAGAGAATAAAAAGTTAATATTCAAATAGAATAACTGATTAAAAATTTTTGATACATATACATCATGCCATAGTAAACAATAATTGAATAGGGTGAATTAGAGCTATATAAGTTGACTTAAAGTGATATGAGTGAGAAATAGAAAATAGAGAAATATTTCTGTTGTATTTTGGTAAAAAGAGAAAAATTCAATATACATGTATATTTGTATACAATTTTATGTCCATGCACAGTGTACATGTCCATGCACATTGTACATGTCTCTGTGTTATAAGAATATGGAAAAAAACAAAAGGAACCATATACTATATTTTTAAACATGGATAACATGTTCGGGTGAGTGATAGGGGCTGGAGATGCTAACTAGGAAGAAACTAAGTAAAACATAAAAATATATGGGTATACAACAAATTTCTACTGTATGTGAACAGAACTACATTTAGGCATTAATGTTAAATTATGTATATATGTGCATATGTAAAAAGAATTTTAGAACTGGCATTTATTTATAAAAATTTCCAGAAATTAAACACATTACTCTCTCTCTATATATATGTATATATATATAGAGAGAGAGTAATGTGTTTAATATATATATATACATATATATACACACATATATATGGTAATACATATATTACCTTATATATCAGAAGTACTTTTACTTACTTAGTAAATCCATTGCTATCATTGTTGGGTTAGACGCTTGTATATTTTTAAAGTTTTTATTTGTAGACACTTTTTTGTATCTCTATGATCTTCATGTTGCTATTTTTTAAATTATATTTTGGTAAGACAGGAGAAAAATTCTATATATATGTGTGTATTTGTATGAAATTGTATATCTATGTATAATTGAACATGTCTGTGTGTTATAAGAATATGGAAAATATGCTTCATATATCCTTCTAGATAACATATCATAATTTACTCATTTCTGGATGCTGAACCATTTATATTTTAAAAATCAGGATTCTATTAACATTCTTGTCATAATCATTTTTGCCCATTTAACATTCTTCCCTTTGTTTTTAAAAAATCATTTTATTAGTTTGAATTCCTGGGAATGTGGTTATTGAGTCAAAGGTTCTGAACGTTTTTATGACTCCTGGAATGTACTACCAGATTTTATCCCAAAAGAAGGAAACGATGGATACTAACACCAGAAATGTGTGTCCCTAATTTTCAAATTTTATCTTATTTATTTTTGCTAATTTCAATAGATGTGAAAGGTACACTTTGCTGCTTTAGATATATTGATTTTTTTTCAATATATAGCTAATATTGTCATTCTATTTTTGATACTTTTGAACTACATCTATACTTTTGAACTACTATTTTGAGAGCCTATGAGAATTTAATGAGGAATAAAGGGATTTGATTTGTGTGAATGGAATCTTACCTGGACACTCAGAATAGGGATATAATGAGGACACTAAGGGGAGAGAAAAAGTTTCAGGAGATGTGGAGTACTCAACAGTCGAGTAGCTGTGTTTGAAGACGATTATTAAGCAATGCATTACTCTTTGCCTACCTAGTATTTATTCATCCCGCAGGTCTCAGTGTAGATGCTGTTCCCCCAAGAAGGCTGCCTTTATACTTCTACGCTTAAACTTCAGTATTTATTTAGCACCTATGAATGTACCTGTCACCTTCATTTAACATCCTATTTATAATACTTTGGTTACTCATTTGTCTCCTCATATAACTTGAGAGCTATGAAGACTGAAACCATCATTCAGTAGAGTTGTTAGCACATAGTAGGTAGTCAGTATATGATAAATGAAGCAATTTATCTCAAAAAGGAACTAACTGTCTTAGTACTGCTGATAATTAAGGTAAATGTAATCATGGTGAAAAGTCTGTTGACAAAATGAACATGCTTCTTCCTTTACCACCTAAGAAAATTACATATTTGGGAGGAATTTCAAGTTAAATATCCATGTAGACAGATAATTATATCTAAATCTTCAATGAAGAGATTTTTAATAATTTGCTATAATAGTCCATTCCAATGTGTAACCTATGAAAAATTATGAGTGCTTTGTAAAACCGTCTGTGACAACCGATCATGTGATTCTATGGGGAAATTACATAAAGTAAATGATCATTTCATAAAGTGATATATGCCATTAGTTTGTTTTCCATATTTTTATGGCTTATAGCTTTATATTTAGTATGGCTATATATATCTGATATCCTGGGCCCTGACTTAAAAAATTATGAATAGAATATTATCACCAAGAGACAGCACCTAGAACACACTGAATCTATCTTCACAGAAGGAATACTGACTATTCATATATAGGATTAGTAACAAAACAATAATAATAGCTAATACTTACATTGTATATACTTACTATATGCCCGACATTGTTCTAAATGCTTTACTTTTAAATGCATTTAGTTTTCACAAAAACTCTCTGAGGTATTATAATTACATTTTGATACTCCAAGTTACTTTTATGTGAACCTGGTTCAGTGAGAACACTCACCCTTATAGAGTTTGAGTGAATATAACAGTCACACAGCCAGGAGGGTCAATGCTTGGTCACAGATGTCCTGAGTAGTATCCTTCAGTTCTAATTTCCCTCCACTAATCACTTTCAGAAGTTTGGATTTTATTTTTATTTTTAAACAAAAAAGGAAGAGTTAACAATATTGCAAAATTTTTTCTTATTCTAAGTAAGGTGATTGAAAAGTAGTATCTTTACTTAGAAAACAGCAACAGCACACACATAGAAAAAGCAAAACCAACAAAAGGGAATAACAACAATAATAATAATAATCATATTTTCATGCTTAACATTAATCATTTGCCAAGGACTATGTCAACTTTTCCGTGGATTATCCTGTTTAATCCTCACACAATCCCACGAAGTACATACTAGTATTTCCATTTTGCCACTATCATTTCACAAGAGCATATTTAATTGAAGAAATAAATGGGGGAAAAAAAACCATTACGTTAGAATAAAGTTTAGCTTTTTAAAATGAATAAAATGTAGCCTTTTTAAAAATTTACAATACTGTGTGTATATGTGTGTCTATACTTTTGGTTTGCTTGTTTGATTTTCTGTAAATTATAACACTAATCCATGGTGTGATGCTGTAATGGTGGATACATGTCATATATTTGACCAAACCAATAGAATGTATAACACTAAGAGTGAACCCTAATGCAATCTATGGATTTTGGGTACACTACTCTGGTGGAGAATGTTAATAATGGGGGAGGCTAAGCATGTGTGGGGGCAAGGATTATATGAGAAATCTCTACTTCCCACTCAATTTTACCGTGATCTAAAGCTACTCTAAAAAAATGTTCTTAAAATACAAAACAAAAACAAAACAAAACTCTTAACCACAGACAAGTATTTGCTAACCCTGACTGATGCTATATTGCTTCCCTATTAAATAATAGAATAACTTCAACAGCTGTTCAGAAAACTGAAGCAGGAGATGTGTGCAGGTTCCAGAAGAAAAATTTTAACTTGACGTCCTCAAATACAATTTAAAATCTTGCTATATAGTTAAGATATTCTGGGTACAGTAGCAGCCAAAAGACCCACTTGGCAGTGAGCAAATCCATGTAGCTCTTTTAGATCAAAGACATCAGTAACCCATTGAGCAGAGACAGAGTCATGAGAAGCGATTTGTTCTTTTTGGTTCCTAGACCTACAAAAATAGGACCGGCCTCCCAGGCATCTGCCCATGTGGCAAAACTGTTAGTCTTCCTCTGCGATTTTTAACCTTATCCGCATATATGGCAAACAACTCCATTAGTAGTGCTATCTGTGAATGCAAACTACAACAATACATTATATATGTGCACTAACATATTTCCTGAATTTTAAAGTATGCAGCAATGTGAGAGTTGGAGTGAGGCTGTTGTTTATAACATATATCATAAAATGAAGAACAGATGATCTAAGAATGAACATTTGTTGGAATGATCTCTCTGGGCTTAAATATTTATTTTACTTCCTCCATCCCCCTCCCTTTTTGACAAAGTACTATGTTTTCCAAAATCTACAATATGAAACCATGGAAAGTTTATGACAAAATCACCTCAAATTGCTACCATAAATTATTACCTCTTAGTCTTTTTTTTTTTTTAAATACAATGTGCAATTAATCAAGGATACAAGTTATTCTTTTTAAATAAAGAGCTAGTTCTAAGAGTTTTATTTTAGATGTGAGAAGGGGTGTTGATTTCTGGGTTAAAATGAACTGTGCTTTTATTTCTGTCTTAAAGGTTTAATATATAATCTCAAAGAAGAGACATCTCTTGTTCCTATTCCTCGGGGTAAATGAAAACTCATCTCTGTGAAAGTTCAAGGTTTTAAAGAGTCTTGAAGGAAACAATGTCTCAATAGGTAGTTCATATGCCAGATTTTTGAGAGACACACTTAAAAGAGCTGTTGAGGACCATAATACAGAGCTCATTAGAGAAGATTTATTTTTCTGTTACCTCCTGTAGGGCATGACGACGATCTCACTACCTATTTTAGAGATTCCTAGGGTTTTTATTTTTTCTTATAAATTATTTCATCCCAAACTCATTTATTCCTGTGGTGTAATGATTCATCTAGTCATTCATCTATCTATTCATCCTCTATTCACCCAAACATCCAACCATCTTCTAACCAATCAATCAATATTTATTTATTTGGCCTCTAACAAATGTATACATTGTAAGGTCCTGAAACTTTAGATACGAATGAGAAATGATCTCTACCTTTTAAAAGTTCACAGGTCAATATAGTAGTGCAAAATAACATTCGCTTCACTCTAAATTATTTTTAAAAGCTGGATCATGTCAAGACTCTTCAAGGAGTCTCCAATGCTATCAGAATCAAACTAGTCAATGTGCAATTTGAGGTCATCTCTGAATTCATTCTCAAATACTCTTGTAGCCTCACTATGCTCCACATTCCTTCCCAATATCCACACTTTGGTCCAGTCTTCTACTTTCTTCTTCTTATAATTTGGTCCTTGCATCTTCCTGTCTCCTTAACCCAATTCATGTTGTTTCATCGTCCTGAATAACATTTTTCTAATTTCAGGACACATCTCAAATCCTTCCTTCTTCAGGGAATTATTCCACTTTTTACATTCTAATTTTTGCACTGAGGGGCTCCAGCTTCAATCGTCTACAATTATCGGAATGATCTTCTAAAGCACAAACCTCATTGTGTCACTCCTCTGTTAATGACTTTCTGTAGTCTCCTTAAGAAAAAGTTCCAGCTATTCTGCATGGCATCCAAGATCCTTTACGGTCTGGGTCCTGCTTACCTCTATGGTAACATCTCACTGCTCTCCTGCCCTAGCCACAGAGAATCAGGTGACATTCCTTGAGCACATGTTCTCCCGCGTGTGCAATCCTTTCCACAAACTACCTTTCTTGAAACGCACCCATTTCCCTTTTCTACCTAATAACTTCCTCATCTTCTTTTAGGTCTCAATTTTGATGTGACTTCCTGATCTCCAGAGATAGGGTCATGTGTCTTACAATTTTCCTAGCAAAGCACAGAAGGTACTCGTCATGTTATATGCAGTAGGTACCAGTAATAGGTATTCAATAAATGTTAGTTAAGAATACTGAGTTGAGCCACTATAATTTCCTTCAGGAAATGTATAAGCTGGATATTGGCTCTAATGGTTTACCATGTAGCCAAATGGCATGTGGGAACCAGAGAGAAGCAAGTGAGCTTTGAGGCTAAAAATTCCTGCCCAATATGCATAGGCTAAAGTTTCTTATACAACTTGATTTGAAGCATAGTTTTCATGAGGTTAAGAATAGCAATTCTCTGACTAGAAATACAACATATATGGATTTAAAGAGCCAAATCACTAAGAGCTACAAAACCAATTAATGCTTAGAGCCCAAACAGTTCTTTTTAAATTTTATTTGTCCTTGGGGTAAGGGATGTCTTTCTTTATATCCCAAGAAACCACTAAACTTTAGGCTAATCAGTAGAACTCTTCCTTAGTAGTTGTGGAAATAGTGAGCATGGCCCAGGGAAAGGGTCATTTCTGCAGTGTATTCAGGTTCTAGCAGTTACCATTAAAAGAATTTAAGGGAGCCAAGCTCAGTGGGTCAAGCCCTCTGGAAATCACCATTTGTGGAGATCTGCACAAAATACGTCTGATTTGTAAACCAGAATAAAGTAACCTGGGGGTCCTTCATAAGTAGTGCATGTGTATAGGGAATAAGGACACTGTTATTATTCTTGGGATATGAAGAATAGAGTCATCATATCTTGAACTAATGGTTTTAAAGATAATGCCACCAAATTTTGTAATCACAGTTTGGAAAAGATTGGGGACTTCTGAGTTGCATATCATTTATTAAGCCATACCAAATTTTCCTTAGTTTTCCAAGTAATTTATAGTTTGTACATTTAAAAAGTGAGGTAATATATAACTATAGAGCCTGGGACTTTAACAAATTACAGGTTGATTTCTTTGTCTCTATGAAGGTCTTCACTTAAGGAGTTGTTTATTTGACTCTTAATCTTCCAAGGGGACTATTCCATAACTTCTTTAGGTAACTGGTTCGTTTGTCTTTAAGTAATTTAGTTTACTTCCGTAACAGTCCCTCCTGCAGCAATTTAAAATCCTATTTTCTTTTTTGTGGTTTGACTTAAAATGACAGAATTGCTTAGTATGCTATGATAAATAAAGCAAACTTTCAATTATCTTTGCTAATGGGGTGGGCAAGTTAGTAAGAGTATGCATAAATGAAATCTAACAGATTCTTTAAACTTCATTTCGCTATTAATTTTTTACTTTTTCTCCAACAAAACTTTCAAAGGGTCTACTAAAAAGCAATGTACTGATTTGAAGTTCATGCCTTTTTCTTTTTCACTTGCTTACTCTCTGGTGGAGGTGATAATGATCATTAAGATCCCCAAGGGAGAGGGAGAAAGTGGGAGATGGAGAAGTCATGGATGTGGATAAATTCGAGGCTACATTCATGAATTTATAAAAGCTTTAGGTTTCTGGTTTACAAATCTGCTTTCTCCAATTGCTCTATAACTTCATTTAGCATTGTTTAAGTTGTGAAATCATTGTGCATGCATGTCATTTTGAATGTGAAAAATGTACACTCTTTTAAACAGTATTTTTGCATTGAGCTATGGTAATGTAGCCAGTTTGACTGAGCTCAAAATCCATGAACTACATGACAATTAGGTGCTACAAAAAAAAAACTTAACTTAGTCTTTTGTAAAAATAAGACAAAATAATAATTGCTCCTTAATGATTAAATATGCAGTCAATTAAAGGTATGCAAATTTACATAAATGGAAGAACCGTAAATCTTGCATTTCTTGACTGATAAGATTAAACTCACAAAGGAAGTGTGAATTAATGCAAATGTTAACATGGCATCTCCTAAATCCCTTTCTACTTTTACCACCAAGAACAGAATATAGAAAAGTAAAAATACATAACGAGAGGCCAGTCTCTGCTTGTTTTGTCATTTACCCAAGGAATACCAAGCACGCTTAAAAACTGTAGGAAACTTAACAAGATTTCAGGTAACCAGCATCTATACGGTTATCTCTCTATCTCTCTCTCTCTCTCTATCTCTATCTCTATCATCTGTATCATAATTAGATCTATGCAGTAGAGACTTGATTTCATGTGACATGATCATGCATTTCAGATATTCTGATAGGAAACTTCTGACTGGATTTATCTTTTTGGAGGCTGTCATGTTTAGTGGTCTCATTCTTTTAATGAAAACTTCCTCTTTATTATCTACCATAGCTGTGCTAGGATGGCAGCCTGGTTCCCCTCTGTCCTCAGCAAAAGATTTGTTTCCTTCTATGTTTCTCAGCTTGTTCTCTTTCTAGTAGGATCTAGGTCCTATGATGGCAGTCCATATTCTTTGGACATCTCTGCTTTCTACTTCGACTCCTACTCTCATTGCTTTAGGGTGGGCAAGTGCAGATCTCTGCAGGGCTGCCTTTGTGTGCCTGTGACCCTGCAAGGTCAGGCATGTTGCAAAAACTATGATCTCAATTGGACCTTGGGCCTCACAACTATGGCTGTGTTTATAAACTGCTTAGGGCATTTGGACTTTTAGATTCTGGATCGATGCTTCTTTACCAGATTTTCTTCGGAGATGGGTATGAGGAACAGCACTCTAGGAGGTCTCTACTTTTCTCTGCTTTGCTTGTTTGACACTGCTTAATAAACATTCTCATGTATTTCTTCCTATCTTTACCTGATCATTTACTGAATATCTCACTGACATTAAATATTTTCTAACCAACAAATACAAATGCTTATGCTTATTTTTATAAAGATTCATTTAAGACAGAATTTGTAGAAGTGTTTGCATTATAAAGGCTGGAGTCATCTGTCAAAAATAAGCGTCTATTGCTCATAGAGAGACAAACTCATGGTTGCTAGATGGGAGGGGGGTTGGGGACCGAGTGATAAAGGTGAAAGGATTAAGAAGTACAAAATTGGTAGTTAGGAAATTGTCATGGGGATGTAAAATACAGCACAGGGAATAGAGTCAATAATATTGTAATAACTATAGTGTCAGGTGGGTACTAAACTTATCAGGGTATTACTCTGTAAATAATATAAATGTTTAACCACTATGCTTATAGCTGAAACTAATAACATGGAATGCCAAATGTAATTGAAAAATAAAAAAAATTAAAAAAAATAAATGTTTATCTACTAAACCAAAATATAGAAAAATATAGTATTTCAAAAATGAGTTTCCATAAGTATTCAAGTTATGATTCATAAAACACAATTCTTTGCACGCCATCATGTGCAAACACTTTAGTCAATTTCAAGTAAATTTTAAACAGTTTTTGTGGCCCACCCTCTCCTGACAATAAATGTATCCACAATTTTAGTTATTAGAGATGAAAAGTACTTGTGAAATTCGAAGCTTTATGGTTCAGCCATGGTGGGATGTGTTTGTGTTTCATGCTGTTCAATCAGCTCTGACTCCTGGTGACCCTGTGAATGAGTGATATCCACATGTCCTGTCCTCAACAGCCCTGCTCAGCAGCTCCTGTAGACTCATGCATGTGGCTTCTTTTACGGGGTCAATCCATCTCATATTTGGCCCTGCTTTTTCCCTGCTGCCTTCTATTTTTACCAGTATTACTGTCTTTTTCAAAGAACCCTGCCTTTTCAGAATGTGCTGAGGTAAGATATCTTCGATTTTGTCATTTTTGCCTCCAGAGATATTTCAGGCTTAATTTGCTCTAGGACCCACTTGTTCCTTTTTTTGGTGGTCCAGGGTATCTGTAGAGCTCTCCCAAACAGCATATTGGGACGACTCACAGCTAAAAATAGCCATGGTTCATGGCCTATTAATTCACAATATCACTCTTTCAGGAGGCACTGAGGGGCATGTCCCCAGGTAGTGCTCCAAGTTAACATGAGTCCCCACCAAAGTTTCTGAGCCTACATTCAATCAAAGCAAGGACCTCTGACTGAACTACTCTCTTAAGACGTGACTTTGTGGTCAGAGAAGATTCAGTCTACATGGAGAGATGAGGAAGGGCAGCCTGGAACCTCAGGGTGCTGGGATCCTCTGCTTTCTTGTACTGTTCAACTCTTGCCTTTTCTTTTTCACTGATACAATGTTGTACTTCTTTTTCATTTGTTTTTAAATCTCACAATTTGCTTCAGAGGAAATCTTTTGTTAGTCAAGAATTTTTTTGTTTTTAAAATTATATAATTTTTTTATTTCTTAATTTGAATAAGTCATTTTCAATGTGTCAGGAGCATTTTTAACTTGTTATTGTAGCACAGTTCTTCATGCTTTAAGACATAGCAGACATCCACTGATTTCCCATTTCACACTCTTCCCAAGGGGTCTGTGGGCTCCATAAACCCCTTCTGGTTATTTCCTATGTAGAGTGTTAGGAAGAACTATTTAACTCCACCAAATTCTTTTTCTCAGGGACTTTCCATTCAAAGGAGTCTTGTCCCAGGTTGGGTTCTCGAGAAGCAAATGCTGAGTCAGAGATTGGAGTGCCAGATATATATTATGGGTCAACACTTGTGGAAGAAAGCAGAACTGGGCAGAAGGAGAAGTTAAACTTCAATGATGGCCAGACATTCCATGGCAGCTCTGGAGTTTTTATATTCCATCAAAGTTGTCCATTGGTGGGCTGAAATGGGCAGCCCTAAATATCCTCGTGTAATCAGTTATTGGATGTGGATCACTCCTGGAAGGAAATGGCTTTGGTTGAGGAGAGTCTCTGCAGCTAAACCTTGAAAAAGCTAGTGACTAGCACAATGATACCATTTCCAGCAGCTGGGACAACAGTTTCTTCCTAGAAGGGGATCCGGCCATCATATCTCAATGTCTGCTAAAAGCCTTTCTGTTCATCTGGCTCTCAGGGCATGTTACAAGTATTCCGTGCTTTCTCTAGATAGATAATATGAATAGGAATAACAGGCCTAATAATTATTTTTTGAGGATTAGAGACAGGATGAGGATGTCCTGCACATTATAGTATATTTAAGGAGCATCCTTGGCCTCCACCCATTAGATGCCAGTAGTAAACCCCCTTCCTCAAGCTGTGACAACCAAAAATGTGTCCAGTCATTGCCAAATGTTCCTTGGGGACAAAAGTGACCCTGGTTGAGAACCACTGTGTTCTATGGATAAAAGGTAAAAGTATAATTTTGTTTTCATAATATAAATTAGCTGATATAGTTTAGAAGAAAGAAAATAGCATCTTTTGATAGATAATATGAAGAAACATTCATTTATACTTTTTGTGCCAAAAGAATGACTGCTAAAGTAGTTAGGGAAAAAATAATTCTGTGCTTTAGGGTGGAAATTACGAGGCATTAGATAAATGTGTATCTGAATAATATGCAACATTTTCTTTTTACCAAAGTGTTTTATAAATTTGCAAGGGTACTTTTTTTTTTTCTCTTTCTCTTTTGCTTAATGATAGAAATTATAGATTTTATCCTTTCCCTTGCTTCTTCAATCTGGCTCTGGTATATCATGTCACCTGGGCAAGCTATATTTCAGATGAAGTATTGGGTGGAGGTGGTTCCTAACTAAACAGTTTGGTTAGTTATAAACAAAGTAAAATAAAAAAAGAAAACTCAAGAAATTGCAATAAGACATTTTTATTTCTTGCTTTTTCCAGATGTGGATGATTTCAACTTACATCTAGGCATCATTTAACAATTAATCTAAAACTAATGTTGATTTCTTATATATTTTTTCCAAGATTGCTTTGAACAGCTGTTTTCTCCTTGTCAAGTGTAGAAGAATGAGGTATGAGAAAACAGAAACTTATTTTCATCTAGATGTTGGACATAAAGTTTCCATGAATGCTTTCTTCATGATTGCTGAGGAACTGATGATTAAGCCAACAGGATGTTGTAGGTATGTTTCAAATGATAGCATGAACTAGATGCTGAGATATTCTCCTAAAAGGGAAGATGCAAGATTTTCTCTAAATGAAAAATTCATATTTGATGTAGACGTGTGAAATATGTAAGCTGCAATATTTTTATTTTGGAGCAGAAGAAAGATTAAGGCAAATAAGTAATATAACTACAAAGAATTTTTATTTGGTAGAGGAAAGAATAGATTTTGATTTTAGAAAACAAACAGAGTAATGGTGAATTTTGGAATCTATGTTTAAAATTGCTTTTCAGTATGTGTTCATTTACAATTGCTGGCAGGTACTTCTCTTCATTAGTGATTTGTGATTCTTTCTTGAAATTATCAAGTCCCATTAAATCGACGGGTATTACAAAGTGTATTCAGGGATGTAAGACTAATACAAAACACCTGCTCAAATTCTTTAGCTGAAAGTACTTCCAGAATAGTGATTGTTTGAGAGATTTAAAGTTTATAACAAATCTCTTTGAAGACTTCTCTGAGAATGCACAATAAGATCACTCTGATAGAAACATCAAAACATTTTTTCATTATTTCAATATGACCCTATTGGTTATAGCTGACATACAGTAAAAGTCATCTACATTCTTATTCATGGATAAAGCAAGCAATTACCCACAGAGTCTGACTGGACTGTCCCAGAGAAAGGGGATCCAGCCCACACATATCTCCACTGGGGGAGCATGCCCCAGTGCTTCACAATGCTTTACTAGAGATGCTTTTGTGGAGAGATTAGTTTGTGTCCTAGCCTGTGGACAACAACCCCATGAGAAGTTACTGCAAACCTTGTTCACACAGTTACTGTTATGAGTTTAATAAACCTTTGAGATTAGTAAGGGTCCTCATACTGAAAAAAAGTTGGAATTCCAGAGATTAGAACATTATGTAGAGCAATAAACGTAAGTTCTGCTCCTCCTATGGATGGCTTGCTAAGTATGGGAATCCAATCAAGAGAAATTGGTTGGATAATTTAATCAACCAATGACCTCCAACCATGCTGGCCTGATTTAGTAATGACTGTCCTCTTCTCAGGACAATGCTAAAGACATTCTTACGCTCCTTTCCTACACATGCCTTACAGACCCAAGCACTAAAGGCCCATTTGGGCCTGGTGAATACTTTTAAAAAGATGCTTCTCAGTAAGGGAAAATGCATTTTGTAAAATATTTGTAAAAATATTTATAAGGGATTTGTATTGATAACATTGTCAAGTATCATTCCTTCTTTTTCTTTGGAATAAATTTTCTTAAAATATCCATGTTGTGTTTATTATATTTTGAGTTCTTTTGAACCTCTTCAGTCTCCTGTATTGTGTCATTCCTGAGGCCATTATATTTTATTTTAACATTTTCTGGATATAGTACACACGTAGAAAAGTGCACATATTGTAAGCACATAGCTCAGTGGGTTTTTGCAAACTGAACACATCCACAGAACCAGTACTGGATCAGGAAACAGAAGATTTCCAATACTGAGAAGTCAACCATGCCCACTTCTAATCTCTAACCACTCACCTAAGGGTAAACACTATTCTGATTTCTGCAGCATAGGATAGCTTTGTTGAGACCAGGATAGCTTTGTTGAGGCCAAGATAGTTCACTTCATCAGAATTCTGTTTCTAGAAAGCTATGTTGATTTCAACCTTGCAGTTGCCCCATGTCCTGCATTTAGGTAGGACACTGCCTAAGGAAGGTCTAGCCAAACTAAACTGCTCCAACAGTATAGATGTGCTCTGGGAAATAAAGATAGAGGTGGAAGGATGGAGCATGGGAGAAAGTGGGCTTCATGACGAGAGTGGCTTAGAAAGTGACATGGACAGAGGCAAAACAAACAAACAAACAAACAAACAAACAAACAAACAAACTAGCAAACACATCCCTGTCTTCATACCACTGCTTAGAAAAAGCTCTAGAGAACAAATTCCTCATTTCTTTTTGTAAATTTCCTCTTGTGATCTTTGTATGGTTCTTATTGTTGACTTTGCCATTTGTGACTATAGAGAAAGATCAAATGTTGCTTTCAGTACTAAATAATTTGGTGAATATTAAAGACATAAATACTGAGATTTACAAGAACGTTGTGCTTACATGAGTATTTTATTTTAATCCATTTCCAGGGAATGTCTTTTTCAGGGCTGAATAGGACCTATGTTTTCAATTCACCAGCAGATCATTAGTCACTAACAAGAGGTACAAACATCAGTCAAAGCCCACCAGATCATTAGTCACTAACAAGAGGTACAAAGATCAGTCAAAGCATAGTACTGCATCATTAAGGAGAGGATGGAGGGTGAATAAAAACTGATGGCTTCAGGTTTGCACTTCTATTGACCAGTAAAGACTGCTGATAAAAAATTAAACTGAGTAACTTAGAGGAACGCCCACCAGCTCTCACTTACAAAGGGATGAGATAATTTTTTATTTTTTTTTTCTATTTAAGGCACATCAGTCTAGAATGTCCTTTCCTAAAGATGGGAGTAGTCAATACAGTGTGACTTATCCAACTTAAAATAGGCTGAGAGCAACATCTTTTCTTATCTCCAGCATAATTATTGGAAGGTCCACTTTACAGAAGATTATGACTCAAGGAAACTCCTCAGCAGCCCTGAATGTTTCCTCTCTTTTTTATCTGAGACAGGCTCCACTCTTCGTAATGTAACAATGGCCTCAGATGTTAGAACATATGATTTATTAAGGCAACTTAAGGGAGTAATTGTCTCTTCTGTCTGATCTACTTTTACATAGTTCCCTATAGTCTTCCCAGTAGAGCTAGAGCTTGAACTGGAGCCAGAGGAAATGCAGAGCTATGAAAGGCTAGAGACTCACTGCTCTGTCCCTCAACACATGCAAGAAAACAGCTATACCTCCCAGCTGGAAGTAGGTTTGTATATCTGGTAGAGTTCTGGTAGTCCCTAGGCTGGAAATAAAATATCCCTGAAGTGTTAGATCGGGGATTTTCTCTTTAGGTTCATTCTGAGCCCTGGGGATCTCACTGAGATCACATAAAAAGAATGTTCTGAAGTACATCCATACTTATAGCTTGCTTTTTGTCATGCTTTCTTGAGTCTGAGTTCTAACTTCTCAATTTAATCTCTATGTATTCCCCCTCCCTCCCACTCACCCATTTTTGTCCCTACTAAAATTCCTCTCTTAGGCCCAATAGTTTGTTGTTGTTTTTTTTTTCCTTTTTTTTGACTTCTGATCTGATTCTGTTCATTTGGTATTTAATTTAGCTCTCACTGTGTGAAACTGAGTCTCCTGAAGCAAAAGTCTGACAAATTCTGGTCTCTGTGTCCCCGTTATTCCCAAGAGGGATAGTTCAAGCAGTCATTTAGTGCTGGATTCTCCCTCTTCCTTCTCCACCCTCCCTTGCCTCTTTTTCTATCTGTGCCAATGTATTAATTTATAACGAGAAACATAAATGTTAAGTTCATCTTAGTGCTTATTTTGCTGGATTGGTTTATTTTTTCCCTGTATAAAGCAAACTTGCTTAGCAAACATGCAATCAGTCATAGGGTACTCAAATATTACATGATCGTTTATGCCATGCATCTCTGAAACAGGAAAGCACTTTCCACTTGGGTCACATGCTTCTTCTAGGGACTGCTTCTGACACACTGGATTGTATGTATTGTGTGTGTTCTGTGGAGCTTGGGGAGCCTCCTTTTCCAAGCACAAAAGTGGACAGTTTCATGGCTAAAACTATGGCTTTGAAAATTCTTCCATCTTTTTAAAATCTCCTTTTTTTCCTGCCTTCCTTCTCTGCTGCATCTGTATTTCCTCTTTTTTTTTTTTCATCTTCCTTATCTCTTGTTTCTTCCCCTGGACACTCTCTCACTGCATATCATACATCTTACTGTATACTCCTGGCTCTGCACTTGCCTTTCTGTCTTTCTGCTTCTGTTCTTCCATGGTGGAGAGACGGTATTCATTTGCCACAGGAAACCAGATCATCATTGTTGAATAAAGACATATATACTGTAGAATCTACGTTGCTTTAGAATTTCCTATAAATAGGAAAGTACAATCACCATTACCTCCTAATATCCCTAGCTTTGGCAATGTGGCAAGACCAAGGTACATCAAAGGCTTTTGGACAAACTCACCTTAATTGTCAGCTATGGTAGTGATAAAACAAACAAACAAACATACAAAAAGAAAAAACCCAGCTACTTTTGAGCTTTTAATACAATAATTTTTATCTTTAACAAAAATCTTATCTGTTTATCTTACAGAGGGTAAGGGTGGAGTGGGGAGGTACATCTTAGGATCTTAATTAGTCTCTTTAGGACTTGCTCACAGCAACATTTTTTTTTTTAATTTTTTCCTGAGTAAAAGGGGGCAGATCTCAAACCTGATGGGAAAATGAACTCAAGGAGAATTAAAGATGGACAATGATATCATTCTCTTTTGCTTTTAGTTGTCCAAAACCCACGTGTTCGTTAACTAAAATGAAGGTGCTATAAATGTATGAAACTAGAATGAAATATTGGCAAAGTATAGTATTTTTAAAGAAAATCTTTGTTTTCATTTTTTAGCAATGTAAATTAACTCCTATCCTGCAGTTGACAATATGTTGCCAAGTAGAACTCCTATCACAACTGTTTTAATGAAGAGGTAAGATTCATTTGTAAGTAGTCAATTTTTTCCCTGAAGGATATTATGAAAGTGTGTTCCTGGTTGTTTTATCATTTCCCCTGAAACCTGGCTTATACTGATTTACTCAGATCTTTGCTACTCAAAGTATGCTTGTGCACTGGTAGCATAATTATCAACAGGGAGCTTGACTGCAGAGCAGAATCTCAGGGCCCCATCTAGGAGCTGCTGTATCAGAGTCTGCATTTTTAATAAGATCATCAGGTGATTCCTATAAACATGAAAGTCTGAAAAACATTGGCCTACAAGATCTTTCACCACAATTAACAAAAGGTAAATTTATTCTCCACAAAAATTATCTCAGATTCTGAATTACTGGAGTCAAAATTAATCCATCTTTATTAAATTTAATTCCTATTATAAGTTTCAGTTTTGATTTTATTTTTATTATTATTTTAGTATCTAATAAAATGTTTTTTTATCTATTAGTTTATTTCATAGGCTTGGGTTATCTACTTTAGAGGAAAACATTTATTAAAAGCTGAAATCATACAAAAATACTTTTTCAATCTACTCAGCGTAGCTGGGCTTTGTCCATAGGGTACTATTTTAGGGAGGTTTTGACATCTTGGCATTTTGTTTTCTCTGGGGTATTGTATCTTTCCTCTAATTTTATGTTGAATAATTTCCTCCCAGCCCTCAGTAGGAACCTGTATATCAAGTTTTTTTTCCTGAAGTGAGAACTCTCAACAGACTTAGAGAAGTCTCCTGATACGTGTTCAACTGACAATATCTGGAACCTATTTGAGGAGGTAGAAATTACTTAAATACTGTAAAACACATTCAAAGACAAGTTTCATTTCATCTCTTAGTTTAAATAGGAGTGAATTTGTATAGCAGTGGGGAAAAACTCTGCTTATCATAGTATATACTTTACATTTCTTGTATCCATTTTGTCTTTTATCTTTGTGCTTCAAACAATAGCTTTAAGTGGTTCAAACATGTATAAGTCAAAAAAACTATAAAGCAAAATAAAAATAGTACAAGGCACATTTTCCTGACATACCTTTAAAAGGACAATGTATTGATCAATCTGGAAATCCATATTTTTCTCTTTAAAGATACATAATATTGTAGCTATCTGGATGGCGTTCTTAATCCTAATTATTTATAAATACTCCCTGAGGTAAAAAATAGTTCATGATTGCTACTTTATAAAAATAAAATACTTTTTGGAAATTAATTTATTTGCATATGAATCTCAAATTATTGTAAAACTAGAAGATAAACTCTCTGAAGACAGATATGTTTGTCTATTTCACTGGTGTATCCTCCAGCACCTAGGACAGTGCCCCATGCACTATGTATGATGAATACTCATTGACAGAATGAAAAAAAAAATGAATAAGTTTAAAAATGTAAAGTCTCTTCAGAATTAAACACTGGAATTCATTTCTTATTAGTAGTATTTTTGCTAAAAAAAAGTCTTTGAGTAATAAGATTTGCCCTGAAAACAAGATCTTATCTAAACAACTAAATGATAGAAGCCAAAGATAATTGTGATTCTGGAAAGCACTACGTAAGAATGGCTCCAATAATATGCCCAGTTTACCTATAGCTCATCTATTTCATGGCTTTTATCTATTATGGTATCACAGCTGAAGAGCTTTTCTCTTAAAGAGCCTCCTCTTCCCATTCCTTGGTCTGACCCCATCACACTGGCTTCTGGTAAGAAATCTGTTCAAATGGATTTCTTCTCATCTCCCATCTGTCACCTCTCTGGCCCTGAGATGGAGCCTTTTTTTTTTCCTTTTAACCTTAACTTTGATGTCCTTTTGTCTTGGTTGGCTGGTGGAATACCTTTGCTGAATGTATCTGATAGGCTCATGATCTCTAATTTATCTCCCTTTTTCCTATGGAAAAACACACTCTATGTTGATGGTGGAAATGATGGAGTGACAATCTCAGAGTATGAATAGGATTTTAACAAAGAGCCTGAAGCATGAAAAAGCATGGTATGTTCAGTCATGATGGGTAGTTTATATGACTATAAAATTGGTTGAATTAGGTAAAAGACCAAGCAAAAGACAGAAAAGGAAAGTGAGAACCAAAGGATTTTGAATTTGATGTAAATTGAACATCCATGAGAATCAAAAAACATAGCTATGTCCTGAAGTTACAAAAATGAATAAAAGTCAGTACTCTCAGTTATATGAATAAGTCAGACGTGAAGTGGTGTAGGAAAGCACTGCAGGCAGAGAAAACTGCATGGACAAAAACACAGAGGCCTGGCAATGCCTGTGATTTCAAGGAACAATGATAGCCCAGTGCTGCTGGATGTGTAATAGGGATAGATAGAGATAAATTTTTAGTGGCAAGTTGAGATGAGATTGGAAGAGCATTGTGTACCATATTTAGAAGTTTGGATTTTCTGCTATAATTAACAAGGGGCTATGGGTTTTTAAAGTGAGGATTAACATGGTTTCTATCTGATTTATAATTGATAACTTTAGTGGTATTATATAAATTGTGACTTGACAGAATGATGGAAAGAGAGATTAGAGGTTTTATCATTAATGGGTATTACATTTTATGGAGCTTGAGGGAGGGAAGGATCATTTTTCCTTTACTTGTTTTTGGTGAGAGAAAGGAAGAACATATACTTTGAGTATAAGGCATCTGGGTTATCCAGGTGGAGCAGTGAAGTGGACAGTTGAGAATATGCATCTAGAGCATAGATTAATCCAGATTGGAAATATTTATCTAATATCAGCAGCTTGTGGGAGGTAAATGAAGCCAAGAAGCAGCCAGAGATGATCTGAAGAAAATCAACATTTGGAGCTGAACAAAGAAAGGTGCAGAAGGAGACTGAGAAAAACTGGAGGGATTAGAAGGGAGGAATATTTTAGAGGTTTAGATTCTCTGTAAACTTTAGAGAGAAAATAATTTCAGGAGAAATGGATTGGTCAACAGTGCTAAATACTGCAAAGATGTGAAGAAGGATAAAAAAGCTGAGAAGAGACCCTTCTGGATTAAGATCCATGAAGGCAGGGACCATATATGTATTTGATACATATTTGGTGCTAAATAAATATTTATGAAAAGAACGAATAGATGTACCCGTAGGGACACCTATGGCTTTTGTTCTTCAATTTACTTTTCTTGCTTATATACAGCATTATTTATTATTCAAAATGTAGCTCATATTAGATATGGATATTTATCTGGTTTTCAAAGAATGGAGATAACGTTAATGTAAAAGGAACATGATCACATTTTTCTAGTTAAAAAATGAGCATTATTCTGCATAAAAAAGGTTTTATTCTATCATTTTCAAATAAATGATATGTTAAACAATGAAAGATGAATTAGCACATACTTAATTCCTATGTCATCAGAAGTAGGTTTCTTTTGACATTTACAAGTTAAATTCAAAAGTTAATTCAATTTTCACACTAAAGGCTATTAAAGTTCTGAGGCAAGGATTTAGGTTGTATTCAGAAAGATTTTAATGAATTGGAAGCGGGTCAAAAAACATTAGTCATTTAAAAATGTGCTCCTGATTTATCATGACTTTCTGTTATTTTCATAGTTTATCCTCTATCAAAACTTAATCCTATTAGCTGATCAACTCCTATATTAATTTAAAAGTAGCCAAATCTCTTTCAAGTGGTCTAAGAAATACTTTACAAATTATTTAAATTATATCTATCTATCTATCTATCTATCTATCTATCTATCTATCTATCTATCTTGGAAAGAATTTGACTTATAGAATCTTCAAAGGATTTTCAAAACTTTTACAGACCTAAATATTATTTTTAAATCTCCAATACCTTGTACTCTTCTAATTTTCAATTTGATATTCACGTTCAACAGGATGATGTTTGGTTTTATACTCTCTTTGAAAAAAAGGTTTATGAAGATAATTACTAGACTATATGGAATTTTAGTTGGTTAATATAAACTAATTCAGAAAAAATTCTCTTTTAGAACATTACATAGAGATAGTATTCTACTTACGATGGGGTTATGTTCTGATAACCTCCTCATAAGTGAAAATATCATGTCGAAATTGCACTTAATATACCTAACATACTGAACACCATAGCTTAGCCTCGCCTACCTTACATGTGCTCAGAACACTTACATTAGCCTACAATGGGGCAAAATAATCTTGTTGCCACTGACCAGCATCATGAGATAGTATCATATTGCATATCAATAACCCAGGAAAAGATCAAAATTCAAAATTCGAAGTATGGTTTCTATTAAATGTGTATTGCTTTTGCACGATCATAAAGTTAAATTATTTTTAACTTGAACCTTCTAAGTTGGAGACTATTCTGTATACACATATACTACTAATTACAGATTATAGTGGGGAATTAAGGTAGTATTGTTTTATTAGTGGTTTGAGCTTAGATTAGTCTTAGATTAGTTTCTCCAGAATCAGGCTCAGAGAAAAAGATTGGTGACCAATTGATTTATTAAGGAGGTACTTCTGGGAGAAGCTGGCAAGGGAGTAGGAAGCTGAGCAGGAAAGGAGCTAGTTCAAGAAAAGGGGAGATTTCAGGCAATGTCTTTCTTAGCTTCAAGTTGAACCCAAAGAGGAACTCTGGAGTATTAGTTCACCTCTGAGTTTCTTACACTAGGCAAACAACTGGGCTGTCCCATATCGGCTAGTCAATTGTGAAAGATTGTGGTGATGGTTGGGGAAGAGCCCAGAAGGGAAGGGGGATGCATTCTCAGAGCTTCCTTTTACTGCACGTAGGCAAGGCAGTGCTTCCAGTAGCCTAAAGGCCAGGTTTAGAAGAGAGTCTGGGACTCTGGCCATTGTAATCTAAAGGGGTGGGTGTGTGTGTGGATGCGGGGTAGGGTAAGTGTCGGATGGTACTAAAATGGTAGAAGGGATCTGAAGTATTTGAGTGGAGCAACAATAATATGCTTTATATAGTCAAAACTTAATTTCCTCGAAAATATTACGATTTCCAAATTTCTTTAATTTCAGCTAAGGTTTTCATCTGAAAGTCCACAAAAATGAGTTTTATGTAATTACTAACAGTGCATTTGTTGCGTGATTGCTAAGTTAAGAATGTCCTCTTTTCTCTATAGACAAAAAGCAGAAATACATTTAGACACACACTAGCTAGCTAGAAGGAAATGTTCTTTATTGCTCCATTTTTATTTAGAGAGGCTTCCTTCCTGTTCTAGCACAAACTATTCCCTGTGACGTGTTTCTGTAGTAGAAACAGGTATGTGATTCACCAAAATAACATCCATATCACATTTGACAAGTGACCATTTTTCTCATTCAGAAGAGTTTTCCCAGATCCACACAGTTTGTTTTGCTTTTGTTATGGGCAGCCACTTCTCTTATCTTTGCCTTACTAAGATATTTGTTGGTGCAAAGAGTAAGCTATATAAATGCATATTGTAATGTTTTAGCTCAAAAGTACTTCACAGAAATCTCTGAATTATTAATTTCTCTTTATTAAGAGTATGAGAAGGAAGCTGGTCCAAAAGTTCCTTCACGGTTTGAAGTAACTGCTGGGAAGATTAAGAGAAATAGTTTAGGGATGTGCTAGCTTCGCTTTTGTGGCAATGGTGATATTCTGAATTCAAGAATTCAGATAAAAGAAGATATCGTAACAGATCATAAAATAATAGCTAGTATTTGTGGCTTCAACTGAGGGCACTTGTGGTTTAAATTATTTCACTATTGTATTGACAAGGTCAACAGACAACACACATTGCAGACTGGCAGTAATTTCCATTACAGAAAGACATGGTCATCTTCTGTTGTCTTTCATTACACAAAAGAAACCTAAAATCAGGGCTGATTTACCTTTCCTGGCAATTGTGCAACTGTTTGTCCATCTGGCATTCTTCCCTTCCCCCAATTTCATTTCTTTCTATACTTATCCAGCATGAGGAGAAGGGAAGATAGAGATAAATGATTCACTTCTTCTGGAAACATGACCTTGACTTACCGTCCAAGAGAATTTTTCTAGTTTGTTTTGTGAAGGTAGTTTAATCACTTAGTTGAAAGAATAAGGTTTTGTTTTGTTTCTAACAATTTTCCCTCGCCCTCAAATGCTAGCAAAATGACTTTAAAAAACACCATAACTCAGACGCTTCTTATTGCCAAAAATGTAGATGCAAATTAAAATATATAGGGATGGGACCAGAAAGTAGGGGAAGAGGGGAGGAGGAAGGTAGGTGAGGTAAAAGAGGTCAAATATGTGGTGATAGGCAGAAATTTAACTACGGGAGGTGAACACATATATATAATACACCTTATTATTAAATTATACACCTGAAACTTACTGAATTTCATTAACCAATGTCACCATAAATGTGTGTGTGTGTGTGTGTGTGTGTGTGTGGAGAGAGAGAGAGAGAGGGAGGGAGAGAGAAAGAGGGAGAGGAAGGGAGGGAGCAAGCAGAACGGAGACTATTACAACAAATCAGAGGAAACAGAGGGAGAAAATGTTTCTAGATATCTAAGATGAGTAATTCACCACACCTGGACAATTCATTTAATTTCAAACACTGTCATTTAAGGTAAAAGAAAAACATATTTTTGGTTCTCTTCACATTTGCCTTCAATATCAGATCACTAGTGGCCCAGAGAAATGGGCCACTAGTCAGAAGGAACTTGGCCCAGTTTATCCTCGCCAATTCTGTCCTTTTCTTTCCAAATTCTAATCAGTAATCGCAAATTCCAGATGAAGATTTTACGTATGAAACGTACATTACCTACACACTGCGACAGTGAGACCCAGAGTGATGTGACTGCTGAAGAATATGTGGAGCAATAAACATGGGTTCAGGTACCCCCTTCAAGCAGATGTTGGACTGCCATATTTATCAACATTTTACTTTCATAGTGGAGTGAAAACGATGTTAGAAATAACAGTGGCTGCCCTATACTCTGAAACTATGCTAGGAAAACTACGATGAAAGAGCAGGTGGGAAGTCAGGCTGAGATTACCAGCCTTTTCCTCCCCTCTCTTGTCTCACTCGTTGTTCTTTTTGATCTTAGCATCTTATTTCTCATTTCCTCATGGTAATTTTTATGGAACATCCTTCGGGTACCATGATATCTACTTCTGTGGCCAAATTACAATTTGACAGCAGACAGATCACTGTCCTTCTGAGTATCCATTTCCATCACTGTAAAGCAAGAAGACTAGTCCTTGTCTTCTTGCTGCCTAATAAAAATATAAGGAGGGGGGAGAAAATGTGTACAGATTGTTCTAGACATCCAAGGTAAAGATGCTGCCTACCAAAGGTTACCTACCTATTTGATGGAGATATTATAAACTAAGTGAAATAATATGTGCATTTGAGCTGTTATAAGTTATGTTCTATGTAGCTATATCAGAATTTTACTTAATATATTCACTTCTTCATTAACGCTATAGAAGACTACAATAAGCAGTGAGTGATTCAATAGTGGAAGAAAGATAGTGCATAAAAAAAAATTCCTGAGAAAATATAGTCATCCAAAAAATACTGTACCCTCTGTCTGCATACCACCAGGCTGTCTAGTGTGATTTATATTTTCCTTCTTATAAGAAAGGAGGTGGGAAAAGAGAGGAGGTAGTGAAGGAAGAGAGGTTTATATTGAAATGATTCTAGATCTCCTAACACTCAGCATACTGAAATGTCCCATTTGCAATAGAATGATTTGAATTTCCATTTGCTACAGAATGAGAAACCGCTCTTCCCTTTAAAACCTCATGCTTTAATAGAATTCTATCTTAGAAAACATGAACCATCTAGATCATCATCCCCTATGGCCTGTTCACATACCAAAGCACCATAAAAAATATCTCTTCTTTGAATCGTTTAAGTTTATTATAATTAGCATATTACTTGTAGACAGGCTAACAGGAAATAACACAGACTAATTTAATCGAAAATATTTTGGAGGGAAGCTGGGGAGCCTACACAATCCAAAATAGAGCTGAACCAGCAGACTTGGAGAAAGACAGACCATCTGCTCCAGTCTAATAGAGCAGGAGGAATTCGGGGCTCTCTGCTTTGGTTGGGGCCATCACCCAAATACGTTTCTGCGTTCTGCTCAAGATTCAATTCCTTGGGAGATGGTACAGTTATATTACTTTAGATAAGGTGCTCCTCTTGGTGGTGGTGGTTGTGGAGAGGTTCCAGAGACTGGCAGTCCCACTAGGAACATATGGACACTGGGAGGGGCATTTCTTTAAAGGAAAAGATGTCAGCAGATGAATCCCAAGACACCTACTATCTCAAAACCATGTTATAGTTAGGCTGATTTCCTAAAATGTGGTAGATACCTTTTATAGCATATTGGATTCCCTGAACATTTTTATGCTATGGTTATGATTACATTGCTTAAAACTTATGTAAATGGTACAATGGACTAAGTGATTTGAGTATCTGGGTTTGCTTTGCTTTGGTGCTAATTAGCTGTAAGACCTGGATAGGTACCTTAATCTCTCAGAATCTGAGTTTCCAAAGTTGTAAAATGAGGGAATTTATAGGTCTTCTTTTCCTTTTCTTTTTGTTGTCGATCTTGATTACAGAATTATTGAATTAATTATGCACCTGAATGTATGATACATCATCACACATTCTTCTAAGCAAGATGCTTTTCTTGTTTTACTTTATTTTTCACTTTATCCCCAATCTAATTTTTTTTTTTTTTGCCCTATAGACAACTACTCTAGGATTTTCAATACACTTGTTTTATGTGTAAAATATACAGATTTTTCTGGTGTGTGTATATACGTGTACATATTCATAATATGTAAAGGTTTCCCTGCTACCCAAAAGTAGAGCATTTTCATGAAACCCTTCACAGGCTGCAATAGCTTAAAGCGAAGAAGCAATTACCATTAACTCATGAGGAAAAAAAAATTTTGAGTGTTCCTAGACCCCAGAAATAACCTACCAAATCATACCAAATAACACGTAAAACCTAAAATAACACTTACATCTAGTAAAAGCAGAAATCATATTATAAATATGCAGCCTATATAAAGTAGAAATACATATGTACAGTATAGTTTCGCTTACCAGTGAGCTCTGCCTCTATGATGGCTTGCTTCAAAACAAATGCCAAATGTGATTTTCACTTTTTGCCTTTTTTAGTAAATGTGAAAATCCTTTTAGGATTTCTTTCAGTTAGCGAAAACGGTTTCTTTAATAAAAGCAAATGGTGTGAAGTGAATTCTCAAAAAGTTGGATATATCTGTAAATACACATACACACACACACACACACACACACACTTAAACTGTGTGTAACTTGTATTATGCTACTGATCTCATCGTTTTTTTTCTTAAAACTGTTTTCATGCAACATCATATTTTTAAGGGCTATCTCCAGTGCCCATGTATACCTTGTACATTCTTCCTAACTGTTTTGTAGCATTTTATTATTTGTACCACTATTATTGTATTTATCTATTCCCCTATTGATAAATATAAAGCAGCTCCAAATCCCACTAACACTAGCAAATTGCTTGCTTGTATATCTTTTTTGTAGGTCTTTCAAGAATTTCTCTGGGATATTCCTATTATAGAGAGATTAAAACATGAAAATTAATAATTTTATTAAGTACAGCCAAATTGCTTTCCAGAAAGATCTTGCCACTTACCACTCCATCAGTTATGCATAAAAGCTTTTGTTTATATTTTTTCAAAATTTAGTATCCTCCAACTTTCTATATACATACATATGTAAATATGTATATATACATGCATATATTTATGTTTATATATGTAATTTTTTGCTCCCCGATCACCAAGATATTCTCCTACATTTTCTTCTATTTGCTTTATAATTTTAACTTTTATATTCAAGTTTTTAATCCATTTGAAATAATATTTTTCACTTTGCCTTTCTCCATGTAAACTATTTTCTTTCAAGACTATCTACTAAATAAGCCATCTTTCACCTTTTGTCACTTATTTTGAGTCTCAAATTTAAAAAATAATAAGTTGTATATAAATATTGGCCTATTTTGAGCATTCTGGTTCTGTTCCATTGAACTGCCTGTTTTTGTACCTCTACTACACTGTTTCAAGTTACTGTAGTTTGTTACCTGCCTTAATATCTGAAAGATTAAAACCCTGTTCTCTTTCTCTTTCTTTTTTTAATTGACCTAATGGCCAACTAGCTACTCATATGTAAAGAAAGAAAAATATTCCCTATTATAAAAAAATCCAGATAAATAAGGCCGTAGAAATAATAATAAAACTTTACTGATATGTGTAAGAATAAAATGCATAACAGACAGATTACTGATAACTTCCCAGCAACACTGGAAATCTAGACTATAAAATAGTAGAAATAACTGACTACATAAAAATCTAAAACTTTCATATTGTAAAACACTCCATAAAAAAATCAATAGACAATTATGAAACAAGAAAAACACATTTGTAATGAAAAGTATTAATTTCTATACTATTCAAAGATGAACTTAATTAAAATTGATATGAATAGACATTTCAGAAAAGAACAAATTTAAATAGTTAACAAATATGAAATGATGCACAAGTTAAAAAAAAGAGAAATCCATGTTAAAGAAATAATGAAATAGAACTTCATACTTATTGCTCGGGGATGTAGAGGAAAAGGTAGTATGACACATTGGTGGGAGAATGTTAAGATGTATAGCATTTGAGGAAAGAGATATAACAATATTTATGAAAATGAAAAATACATATTCTCTTTTACTCAATATTTTTATCTTCAGAGAGCTTTCTGTTAAAAAATAAAAGTACAAATCTTGGCCATAAAAATAAAAGTACAAAATTTTCATGACTGTATGACTTATGAGGACCTTTACTGCAGCATTGTTTATATTCACCAAAAACTGGAAATGAAGAATATGACAAATGGGAGAATATAACTGAATTATGATTCAAACAATATATAATATTCTACAGTAATGAGAATGAATTTAAAAATATATGTATGTGTGTATATGATTATGGAAAAAAATGGAATGTTAACATAGCTACATGGAATTGGGGATGATAGTGGAAAAAAGATATTCATAATAAGGAGAGTATATGTAATATGGTTTCACCTACATAAAATTGTGTGTATCTGTATGCATAAGTAACGCAACAACAGATAGCTACAAAGTGTTAAAGGTAGCATCACTGGGTAGTGAAATTCAAGATGATCTCTTTACATTTTTGTATATTGTTTTAATTTTTTACATACTCAGAAAAAAATGATAAAGACATCTTTGCCCTGGAAAAAAATTATAAAAATGAAAACAAAAAGGCACAAAATAAAAACTGACAACTATTTATGAACTTTTATTCTTCCATATAATATTAGAAAAAGTTTGTCAAGTTCACAAAAAAATTCCTGTTATCTTTATTAGCACTGCATTAAATTCAAGAAAAAATATTTGAAGCTTTAATATATTTATATATTACACTGTATTTTATATTTACTTAGTTCTGCTCATTTTTTATTCTCAAGATGGTTTAAACTTTTTCTCTGTAAAGATCTTTTTCATTCTTTATTAGGATAATTTCTAAATATATTATTGTTTTGTTGCTATTATAAGTGTTTTCTTATTTTCTATTTTATTTTGTACTTTTTTGAGTATAGAACTTTTTTCACTTTTATGTTGATCTTTATTTTGTTAATTGTGCTGAATTATTTATTAGTTCATGTGGTATTTTTATTAGTTTTTTAATTAAAACTTTTTTATTATAGTAAAATACATATAGCATAAAATTTGCTATCTTAACCATTCTTAAGTGCACATTTCAGTGGTATTAAACACATTCATATTGTTGTGCAACCATCACCACCATCCATCTTCAGATCCCTCTTATCTTAGAAAACTTAAACTCTGTACCATTAAACAATAACTTCCCATTCCCTTCCCTTCTTCCGACCTGGCAACTAACATTCTACTTTTTGTCTCTATGAATTTGATTGCTCCATGTTCTTCATATAAATGGAATTGTACAGTATGCATCTTTTTGTAACTGGCTTATTGTTCACTTAGCATAATGTACTCAAGAGCCCTCTATGTAGTGCATGTGTCAGAATTATCTTCCTTTTTAAGGCTGAATAATATTTTGTTGTATGCATATACAGTAGTTCTCTTATCCAAGGTTTGGTTTCCGAGGTTTCTGTTACCCACTGCTAACTATGGTACTAAATGTAAAATTCCAGAAGAAACAATTCATAAATTTAAATTGCAAACTATCTGAGTCATATGATAAAATCTCTCGCCATCCCACTCTGTCGTGCCTGGAATGTGACTCATTCCTTTGTCCAGCATTTCCATGCTGTATATGTTACCTGCCCATTAGTGACTTAGTAGCTACCTGGATTATCAGATTTATTGTCATGGCATCACAATGCTTGTGTTCAAGTAACCCTTATTTTATTTTATGGCCCTGAAGTATAAGAGTAGTGATGCTGGCAATTCAAATACTCCAGACAGAAGCTGTAAAGTGCTTCTTTTTAGTGAAAAGGTAAATGTTCTTAACAAGTAAATTTAAAAATTTTTATGCTGAGACTGCTAAAATCTATGGTAAAAACAAATTTTCTATTTGTGAAACTGTGAAAAAGGAAAAAGAAAATCATGCTAGTTTTGTTGTCATATCTCAAACTGCAAAAGTTAATGACCACAGTGCTCAGTTAAGATGGAAGAGGCATTAAATTTGTGGGTAGAAGATATGAACAAAAATGTGTTCTGACAGTAACATGTTGTGCCAGAAAACATTGAGACTATACTGAGTTCAGCAAGGGATCCCCTGAAATGAGTGACCACATTCAGATAACTTTTATTACAGTATATTGCTATAATTCTTCTAGTTTATTGGTTGTTGTTGTTAATCCCTTATATGCCTAATTTATAAGTTAAACTTTATCACAAGTATGCATATATAGGAAAGAACATAGGATATACACAGTTTGGTACTATCTGTAGTTTCAAGGATCCACTGGGGGTCTTGAAAAGTATCCCCTGTAGGTAAGGGGGGGACTACTATACCATATTTCGTTTATCCATTCATCATCAATGGACATTTGGGTTTCTTCCACCTCTTGACTGCTGTGAATAATATTGCTATGAACATGGGTATAGAAATCTCGTTGAGATCCTGCTTTTAATTCTTTTGGGTATATACCCAGAAGTAAAATTGTTGGATTATGTCCTAATTCTATTTTTAATTTTTTGAGAAAGTGCCAAACTGTATTCCATAGCAGAGGTACCATTTTACATTCCCATTAACAATTTATAAAGATTTCAGTTTCTCCATACTCTTGCCAACACTTTTCTGGGTTTTTTGACAGTAGTCATCCTAACATATGCAGGTCATATCTCATGGGTTTAATTTGCATTTTGCTAATTATTAATAATGTTAAGCATCATTTGTTGACCATTTGCATATCTTCTTCAGAGAGATGTCTAGTCTAATCCTTTGCCCATTTTTAAATTGAATTGTTTCCTTTTCTGTTGCTAAGTTGTAGAAGTTTTCTCTATATTTTGGAGTTTGGAGAAGTTTTCTCTATATTCCTTATCAGATATATGATTTGCAAATATTTTTCCCCATTCTAAGGATTGCGTTTTTACTCTGTTGATAGCATCTTTTAGTGCACAAGTTTTTAATTTTCATAAAGTCCAATTTGTCTACTTTTTTGTTATTTTTGCTGTCATACCTGAGAAGTCATTACCAAATCCAATGTCATGAAGCTTTTGCTATATGTTTTCTTCTAAGAGTTTTACAGTTTTAGCATTTACATTTAGAACTTTGATCCATTAATTTTTGTATATGATATTAGGTAAGGTTCCAACTTTATTCTTTTGCATGTTGATATTCAGTTTCCCCAGCATCATTTGCTGAAATCAAGAGTTTATTTTAATATGGATTATTACATCATTGGCAAGTAATGAGAGTTTTCTATTTTTTTCCTCTTACAATCTTTTTTTCTTTTCCTTATTGTAGTGGCCAAGGTGAACAGATATCATGCTAAGGAGAGGAAAAATAATTATTTTTATCATATTCTAAAATGTAAATGGATGTATATAAAGTTGTTAAAAAGAGATATTTACTGAGGGTTTTTGGTATACTGACTTTTTCAAATTAAGGAAATTGTCTTCTTGATTTATGAGATTAAAATGTGTCATGTTGAAATTTATCAAATGTTTTTTAACATCTATTATCATATTTGTTCTTTTAATTATTTAGTTCAAACTAAAATTCTAAATTATTATAATTTTTAATTATATTATTCACTAATTGTGATATTCCCTTACTCTGCTTACTTTTTACCTGCTATCTGTAGGAGTTTCTCAGAAGGCTGTGATAAATATCCAGCTTGACTGATCTTTTTTCCTAGATAGTAGTTCTATCAATTTTTTCTTTATATTATGTAATATTCTTTGTTTCATTTATGTTGTTGATGTATTTATTTTTATGTCAGCATATAATGTCCTCTTTAATCTTTCATGATTGCTTTAGGTCTTGAGTTCTATTTTGTCTGTTATTAAGATTGGTAATCTAGCTTATATGTGTGTACACACACACACACACACACACACATATACACACATTTTATTTTATAAGAGCTTTATATTTATAGAATTATTATAAAGATAGAACATAGAAGTAGATAGATTATGTGACTACGGTCCAGGTCATGCAGTGTGTTAGAAGCAGAGCCAAGGCTGGGTCCTGGATTCTAACTCCTGTCCCAGGGTCCAGACCCTGGAACAGTAATGACTTCTATTTAGATTCTTTTTCTTGCTTAATATTTAGTTAGGCATTTTTGCTATGACTCAAAGGAATTATAGGACTGCTCTAACAACCCAAGCACTTGGGGCTTATTGGAAGAATACATGTGGTCTTGAACTAGAAGAGAAAAACCCTTAAGAAAGAAGAGCTCTGAACTGCTCTTTCTTGATCTCGATCATGGAGTCTTAGCTTCTCTCTGGGCATCTGTTTTGGCTCCTTTATAACTTCTACCACAGTGGTCCCCAACCTTTTTTGCACCAGGAACTGGTGCTCCTATGAGAATCTAATACCTGATAATCTAAGGTAGAGCTGAGGCGGTGATGCTAGCGCTGGGGAGCTGCTACAAATACAGATGAATCTTCGCTCACTTGCCCTGCCTCTCGCCTCCTGCTGTGTGGCCTGGTTCCTAACAGGCCATGGACTTGTATCAGTCCATAGCATGGGGGTTGGAGACTCCTGTTCTAGCAGATTCTTATAGTTAAATCTTTTCCTCACTTCAATGTGTATAAGATCATGAGTAGTCTCTCTGGCCTCCCTGTACATCAGAACTACTCATCTCCACCTTATCCTTGGGGAAGAGAACACATTCACCCACAAGTGATATCCACCTTGATGCATTTGGTTTTAGGTAGGTGCCAGTGAGGTCATGTAGTACCAGCTATGACTGCCTTGGTTTCAAGAGCTGGTAGAAGATACACAGAGTTACTCGCGTCTCTAGAACAAATATATACTTATGTACATATTTAACCAGGAATGACAAGTGGATACATATACATTACCATGTCCATCTTGTCATTATAAGTTATAGTTATTAAAGACCTCACTGGATTACTCCATGGTATCCAAAGTGATAGTGCATATAATAGACAGACAGTACCGTCTGTCCAAGATACTTTCTAGTAGTATTTATTATAAATCTGTTAGCTGGATATTATGACAGTATTTTAATGTAATCCAGGCACAGCGCATGAATCTCAACATATACAGTTGCTACACATCACAAAATCTAAGGAACTTCTATTTACAATTTCTTTGGGGATGAGAGTGTGGGTAGGTGGGGTGAGGAAGAGAATACATTTTTTTTTTTTAACAAAAGGGAAGAACAAGGAACTCAAATTTTCAAATCCTTGTTCTATTTTATCAATGCATATATATGAAGGCAGAAATATTTTGTGGGTCTTATCAGACAGTATTTGAAGCCAGGTGTTTCCTCATTGACTATTCTTAGCAGATTTCCCCTTGAGACTTCATCCTTCTAGCTTAATATTTTCAGTTGCCTAGATCTGAATCCCTAGGAAGGGGCAGCCTTAGCATTAAGTTTGTTCCTTGTGCATTTGTGACCTTTCACTGGAACTCATACACCTTGCTGTTCCAAAAAGGCTGTAGGAAATGTATAAAGATTTTTTTAAAAGGTTTTGTTTCTACCACACTGTGCCTTCACAGGCTCTGAGTCACCCACAAAGTAAGATAAAGGGAGAGTTACAAGAAGCAGCCAAGCTCTTTCTGGATAGGAGACTTCTACAGTGGAGCAGTGGAGGCCAGTGACCTAAACTATCAAGACCTAGTCTACTTGCTTTCAAGTTTCTGCAGGCTGCCTGATTAACCAAGTAGTTCATGTGAAAACCATAATACTATGATTTAAAAAGCTCCACTGAAGTGTTAATTTTGTATTTATATAAATGCATCTGGTATTTGTAAATCTTCTTCTGCAATAGCAAAGGCTCTGGCCTGAGGCCGTTTCTGTAGGAGGAAGATTCACTGTGGTGTAATGGAAAGAACCCTAGAACAGGCATCAGAGTATCAGAAACTGGATTTGTCATATGAGCAGTTTGACCTGGTGCCTTTATGGGACTGAGTTCTACATTTGAAAAATATAGGTGCATTTTTTTTTTTATAAACACACTCCCACTTTTCCTTCAAAATGAAATTATAAATAGAAACCTAATATACACAAGGGTTAAAGTTGAGTTGGGATACTCGTTAAGTTATCGCTTTATTCTACAGCAGTCTCTAAACTGGCCCTGCAGAACCCTAAGAGCCAGAAAACCTTTCAAAATGATTAGATTACCTCAGTGGTCCCTGAGGTCTGCTCCCAGAGATTCTGATTCAGAAGAGTTGGGGGCAGTGCTTAGGAATCTGAATTGTCAACGTCCTTGCCCCCACAAAGTGGTTTTGACGTAGATCTTGATAATTTGGTCACTTCTGAGAGTCTCTCAGGCTAGTTATTTTAGCTCTGTGAAACTCGTTCGCTCATCTGAAAATATGGAGATTAAAATATCATTCTACTTCAAAGTTTTTTTTTTTTTTTTTTTTTTTGGTAAGGATCAGATGAGATAATGTATATGAATTACGACTTTAAAAATGACATCTGCTGAAAGATGATTTAAATACCTGACAGACTACAGAATACTATACTATTCTAAAAATAGCTTCATGTGAAAATGCAATCCAGAGAGTGTAAAAAGAATCTTTTTTGAAGTTAAAGAACTTCAAAACTTCTATATTAAGATCTTCTAGAAAGAACAACTCTATTGGGCATTTTTCTTCTGTTAAAAAAAAAGTGATAAACGTGCAATTGGATTGATTAAAATAATGTAGTTCTTTAAAAAGTAATACTTACAAGTGTTCTTTTAGGAATTTTCTATGTAACGGGGTAAAAAGGAGATCTTCCCTATTAAATGCATGTGCACCCCATAACAGATCTTCGATATAACAAGAGGTGGAGGAACTACAGCTAAATTTCATTGTATATAAAGTACATTCCTTCTTTTGGATGAAAATGAGACTTGTGCATTATTTGAAAAAGTTCAGTTCTAGGACATATTGTGTTCAGTTTGATGTTCAAAACATTTGTTCATTTCAAAAGTCTCTGAAACTTTATTCCCTCATCTATAAAATGAGCAACCAGATGATCTGTTTCTCATCCTAAGCATAAGCTTTTTGTAGTTTGTAAACAGCACTGGAGATGATAGTTACCTCAAAATATCTGTGTAGTCAGGGAGAAGGTGAGTCTGTTGTTTGACTCACAATCATGTTAAACTTTATTTTTGCAGCAGCCAATATTCTGATAATTTTGTAGAATTTCCTGATTTAACATGGCTACTATGAATTAGCCTACAACTGGAAGAAACATTAAGACATGAGACCCACACCTATTGAGTAGAATTCTGATGATTAGCCAAGTTTGGAAACCATTGCACAAGAGAATTATTTGTTGAAAACATAACTTCTCCTGATGTGACTCAATTAGTTCTAGTCAGTTCCTCACTCTCAAACATAGCTACAGAAGTTTTTCTATATATGTGTTGCATCCACTGTGTGTGTGTGTGTGTGTGTGTGTGTGTGTGTGTGTGTGGTTTGTCAATGGTACACCCACTGTTTTAAATAGTTCTAATGACTGTTCACACGTGAGTTTTTAGAAGCAAAATACAATATATCTTGCTGCAATATTTATAACGTACCACTTGCTGCAATAAAAATCTGAACTTTCAACACATCATGCCAAGTTTCTCCTTTTAATGATATTTTCTTTTCAATTTAATCTTTACAAAGTAAAGGCCTTCTTATAATTTTATAGCTATGGAGAATTTAATATCGAATAGAAGTATCAAGTAAGTAAGGTCATATTCTATCTCAAAAGAGAATCAAACAAAAATCCTTTCAGGAATTTAGTCAATATACTTAAAGTTCCTAAGCTTACATTGCTTTATGCATATGCCAACATACATTTTTGTACAACTCCCTAAGAACACCACATGGTAGGTGCTCAAGGCTCAGTTATCCCACAACAATTCTAGAATTCCTTTGTAGATGAAGAGGGCAAAGATTTTAAGAGAAGCAAACTAGAAAAAATGGAGGGAAAAAAAGCTATTCTTGAAAGAATTTATTATAAATCAAGGCTGTAAATATTTATTATAAAGGCCATAAATATGTAGCCTCTTTAAGACCAGGCATGTTGGAAAAAGCCTGATGTAGGACTTTTTAGTACATATATTTTTAAATGCCTTTAAATATTTTCTATGTTTCCTCCTGGACATCTTCCTTGCACCTATGTTTTTGAATGTCTCTTACAACTGGCTTAGAAAATGTTTTTGTGGGTTGTAAGACAGCTGGTAACCTTAACTTTTACCTCATTATGTTCTTCTGAGCTCATTGTTTTGGTTGCAACGAATGTCTGAGCTCTGTCATTCTGAATCTAGTACAAATATGTACTATAGGCACTCTGAGAATTTCTTTGGGTCTAATCAATACTAAATGATAAAATGTCTTTTTCAGATATTATATATGTTATCACAAGAATCATAGAGACAAAGCTTCAATTGGAAATTCTAAAATGCAATTTTTTACAGCTGACTATTTTACAGATGATGTTAGCCAAAACAGAAACCCACTCAAGCAAGTGTGAATACAAGGGGTGCATCTCATGATCTTTCACTGAAAGCTAGAAAGTCAGATTTTTCCTCTTTTCCCCTTTCCTCATCATTATAGATCTAATGCCTTCGGCTAGTGTCTCTGGCTGCCAGTTTCCAGGAGAGAATCTGATTGGCTCAAGTCACCCTTGCTAGGGCTAGGGGTTGGTGGGAAACAAACAGTACAAGAAATGGTGTGGGGACTAGCCATAAGCAATGGTATTTCTGTTAAATAACTACTGTCACTTTTTGAATTTTGGTCTCCATATCTATTTCATATCTTTTATTTTCCAAACATATTTCCAAGATTAAAGCATTTTTTTTATTTTTATTTTACTATTATTTTTTTAAGTTTTTAGGCAAGGCAACCCTTGGTTGACCTCACAGATTGCAAGGACCCTGTTGGCTTACAATCCTTTTTTTTTTTTTTTTTACACCTACAGCACCTGGTCTTCCTAGGTGGTCTCCCATTCAAGTACTAACCAGGCCCGATGCTGCTTAGCTTCTGAGATCAGACAGGATCGGGCTTGTTCAGGGTGGCATGGCTGTAGACTAAAGCATTTTTTAAACCAGATTAATTCACCGTATAGCATCCTTGTTTTATTATAATTATTTTTATTTTCTGATGATGTGCTAAGCTTGGTCTGGACTGTCCCAGATCCTTGCCTCTCCTTTCTCCTGCTCTGGTGTATATCATAGTGGCAGATGATTGCACTGTCGAATTGCTCAGGCTTCCATGAAAGCTTTATTAGCTAATAAAAGGCACCCACAAGAGACTGGAGGGTGGGCGGAAGGGAGAAGCATGGGTTTTCCTTCCTCTTTCGCTTCCGCGGGTATCATTTATGTTGGTATCAGAACCTTCTCTGCAGCTCCAGCTCCAGCTCCAGCTCCAGCCTATAGGCCATCGTGGTTCCAGCGGTCCCTATACCTTTACCCCGGGCTGTCATAGCACGTCTTCCTCCCTGTGTCTTTTCAGCTTGGGGGTAGGAGTTGCTTCCTGTATAGCAAATCGCTGAGTTGGTCTCACTTCCTGCAATCTCTTCGATTTCTCATCTCCTATGTCACCTATATAACCAATTATTGCTATTAAATTCACTCTGGTTTAAATACTTACAGTGGCTTCTGTCTTCCTGTTTGGACTAAGATTGATACAGATGGATAGACTGCTGTCAGTTTAAGATAGTATTTGGATAAAGTGTAATATGATAGTATAGGACTAATTCTACTTATATCTTATTTTTTTTTATATTAACAGACTTATTTTTTAGAGCAGCTTTAGGGTTATAGAAAAAATAAGCAGAAAATACAGAGTTCCTTATATATTCCCTCCTCAACCCCACAAACATTTGCCTCTATTATTACTATTTTGCATTAATGTGCAGAGTGGTTTTCCTGCCTGCAAGCTCTCGTTCATTCACTCTGGGAACAAAATGTTACACAGAACCTATTATGTGTCAACATTGTGCTAACTGGCAGGGATACACTGACCAATGAGCTATGGTCTCTGCCATCACAATATTATATTATAATGTTATATTACAATATAATGTTATATTACAACATATTAGGAGATAAAATTAGGTAATGACTTGATCGAAACAAAATTTGGTAGGTTAAACAATAGAGATATCACATAATAACCATATAGTTACTCGTGAATACCCTCAGACAATTAGTTTTGAATGGGAGGCTGGTTACTATGCCAGTTATTTCAGCAAAAAAGGGTGAGGACCTTAACCAAGTCAGAGGCAAAGCTGTTAAGATGATCTTGAAGTTTAGGTTATTAAGGCACAGTGCAGATCATAGCTGTTCAAACTCCTTCGGTGGATTTGCATTTACTATTAAACTAAAACCAAATGCCTTCACTTGGAAATTAAGGCCATTCATGCTTGACATTGGGCTCCCTCTTCAAATTTTTCTTGTTTTATTCCTGCAAATATATTGTATGTCCTAGTCAGATTCACAGGTCTCCATATCCTTCTCTGCTCATGCTACTCTGACCATAAAACTTCCTTCTGATCTCTGCCAACAACCTTAGCTTTCCAGTTCAAACAACAGCACACCCATGAAGATACTGGGATCTCTCCAAACACATGCAATCTCTATTTTCCTTAGTCCTTACAACGCCATATACTATTCTCTATATTTTTTCAGAAGGTGATTATTGGCATAATTTGAGTGCTTGTTCTCTTTCTAGGTTATAGAAGTTTCTTGAGGGCTTTTCCCCACAAAGGATCTAGGACGGGGCTGTGGCTATAGCATAATCTTAATAATATTTGTTGAATCAGTGAAAGGACGATTCTCCTTTCTGAATGCCAGCTAGGTCTTGATATTTGCAGTTTGAGAAGGTATAATTCTTAGGGAAGCATAAATCTCACTGCCCTTCCAACAAAGGCCCAGATTTAACTGAGCAATTAAAAAACAAAACAACAAAAAAAAAAACCTACACTCTCTGTTCTATAGAAGCAAGTTGTTTAGAATATTGCTTGTTCTTCTCACAGGTTTTGAGTCATTTAGTATATACTAACCTATAAATATCTTACATCTTGACCTACAATCTAGCTACAGTTGTTTTCCCCTCTTGCTCTAAGGATTTTATTCTGTGTCTAGAGATTCTTGGTACTGTGAAGAGGGATGTCAGAAGTCTTCCCTGCAGCAGGGAAAGCAAAGAGAGCTCCATATCTGGGCCCCCTGTAGAAAGGAAGCAGCAAATACGCGGAGTCACCACAAGGAAATGGCAAAAACAGGTCCACATACTTGCTTGATCACACTACCAAAAAATTGTTCCTTGTGGTCTATAAAAATTAAGCTGAGGTTGACATGTGAGTTCTTAACTGAATACTCTTTATGTGTCTAGCAAAGCTGTTACTGCTGGGTGATGTGAAATCTGGGCTGCTCCAGCAGCATAGGGGTGATGGGTGGTGTTGTGCATTGTCCCTTGGTTCTTCCCCTTTGACACAGCATAGAATTACAGGTTGGCAAGATTTAGAAGTAAGATTTATTGAAAGTACATTTTAGAAGGAGACAGGCCATGCTAAGGAAAGCTGTAGCCCTGCAGAATTTGGAGGTAAAGAGATCAGAAAGAGTACCCGCCAAGGGAGGAGCAAGTTTTCAGCAAGGAGAGCTGTAACCACGCAGAAGTGTGAAGGTCTATTTATATTTGGGCCCGTGATGGGAGGTCCTAGATGATTGTATGTGAGGTTACCTTGATTGACAGCTGGCTGCTATGTATCACTTTGCCTCCTGAGCATGTGCTTACCCAGAGTACAGTAATGACAGTATGACGAGCATTAGACTGTGGGCAGATTAGCGTAGTACCTTCTGCACAGGCGTGTGTGACCAATTGAGCCCGCTACGACTATGACCCTCTTTCCCTTTGTCTCTGGGGATGCAGGAGGGATTCTCTAACTACCAGTAGGGTGTTCTTTGGGCAGTCTCTAGGCTGGGCCTCTATTCCTTTGTTCCTCTGTCACTCATATCTGACTAGCTACCTAATAAAGTGCTAGGCACTTTTTCATGTATTATTATTTTGAAATACACACGTTACCAAAGGAGATGGCTTGATAACAATAGTTTTGGGGAGGGCTGGCTTGATGACAGTAGTTTTGGGAAGGGGTGCTTAATATATGACTGAGTACACAGAAGAGGCCCAATGCAGAGAAGCTATATTTGAGGCAGAAGGTACTAAGAGTCCTTAAAGTGGAAGAGAAAATGAATAAAAGCAGTGGTTTAGGTAAATGTCCATGACAGCGCTTCCCCCAGTGCAGGGAGCTGATGTGAGACAGACCATAGCAAAGAGTGCCTGGGCTTGAGATGAGCTCAGAAGCTCTCCTTGGATCCCAGCACTGTGTTCTCTGGAGCATGGTATCGCCTTGCTATGTTTGGCTTTATGTGCTCTGCCCTTCCAGTGTGGAGGCCCACTCAGCTCTGAAGGTAGAGATGAAGGGGCCAGAAGCACAGATGTGGCAGGTGACCCATGACGGAATGTGGTCAAAATAAGAGATTCGGGACTCAAGGACTAGAACTTAGAGAGGGTCTTGAAGATGCAAAAGAGAAAGGAGTCAACAAAGAATCAGAGGGCTACGTGACAAAGTCAAGGGGTAAACACTGAATCAGATCACTGTGATATCAGCAAAACCAAATGAGTTTTAAGAAGAAAGGAATATTCATTGGTATTAAGGGTAGTGGAGCCCATTAATAGTATAAGAAGCCTGTACCACAACCTTGGTTAAAATGGATTATTCCTTTGCCTCTGCTCACCCTGTACAGCTACTATTTTTTGAGGATCGAATACATAGTAGGCGCTATGACCTTCTTTATACATATTATCTATTTAAACCACTATAGCAAGTTTATGGAGTTGATAATCATCAATATCATTTATTTATTTATTTATTACAAATGAGTAAACTAAATTCAGAAAGGTTAAATGACTTGTCCAGTTTATACAGGCATTAGAGCTGGGATTAAAACCCAGTCTGTTTGTTTATAGTCTGAATTTTTAGAACCGGTATTATTTTACGGCACTTGCGTTTTGGTATGTGTGTCTCCCCTACTCCTTCAAAAAGCTAAGTCTTTTTTTCTTTTGCTTCTTTAATCTTTGCTACTTTAAGCACATTGTAGGAATACAATGCAGATTAACTGAAAGAATGCGAAAAGTGGAAAGAACAAGAAAAGGCAATTGGAATGGATGATAGAGAAGTAATTGCTACCTCACAAATTAAATTGCAAAGGAGTTACCTCTGACCTAAACTGGATTTACTATTCCCTCTCCCAGGTGGTCTATAGGAATCTTCACATTCCCATTTTTATTTATCTGACCAATCTAATAATTATTGTGTAGCTACCCCATGACCACAAGTGGTAAGTGTAACATTCTGAATCTACAGTAATTTTTGATTCATTGGCCCTTTCCATTTCTTGAATATGCTATAAATCTTAAAACATTTCCTAAATATTTTATGGGCTGATCTTGGTAAAAGGATCAACTCAAGGAGTGTTGAGCTGAAGTAGAAGTATTTTTCACACTCTGAATATAATATTTGATTTGCCCTTCCCTATCATCAGAAAAAGAGATTACCTATAAAGATAAATGGAATAGAGAAAGACTGTAGATCTTCAGGTATATATATAATCTGCAAAAGGTCTGAATAGTCAACTACAGGTATGGATATTCCTGGGCAAATTAGACAGTTGGCTTTTCCCCCAGTTAAGTGAATATTTGTGAATATTTAAAATCTGGGTGGTGGATGGCCTTTTTACTAAAAGGCATGTGTACAATAGAAGTTTGCATTTGCATGAACCACAGGGATCACTGGATTTACAGCACCTTTCACAGATGAGGCAATTAAGATTAGATAACTGACCTTAAAATCACCAAGCTAAAAAGGTGGAGTTCATCTAGACTATTGTCCTAGCCTGTTCTATGGTTACCATAGCAAACTGCCACCCAACAAACTCTTTAGTTTCTCCTCTCAACATCCCTGAAATAAAATAGTGAACTTTTCAAATGTTTCTAATTGTGGGTTATAAAATTTATTTCAGGATATTAATTCCAGTGTCCACTTTGAAGCATATATAATAGAATAATTAAAAGGATAAAGGACATGGTTTTAGAGCTAGGTTAATTCACTGACGCAATAAATGTTTACTGAACTCCTGCTATGTGCCAGGCACTGTGCTAGATGTGTTAGACTCAAGAAACTCAAAGATTAGCAAGATACAGCCCCTAAGCCCCAGTAATGTCAAGGATAGTGAAATTGTTTCTTGTTATACCACTAAGAAGCTTGACCTTGGGTTAGTTACCTAATCCAGCAGTCTCCAACCTTTTTGGCACCAGGGCCCAGTGTTCCTATGAAAATCTAATGCCTGATGACCTGAGGTGGAGCTAAGGCGGTGATGCTAGCTCTGGGGGGCAGATGCAAATACAGTCGAAGCTTCATTTGCTCACCTCCTGCTATGCAGCCCAATTCCTAACAGGCCATGGATGGGTACTGGTCCATGGCCTGGGGGTTGGGGATCCCTGACCTAACCTCTTAAAGTCTCAATTTCCTCATTTATACAGTGGGGTAATAAAATATCATGGAGTTATTTGTATAAAGGCATGCACAAAAGTCCTAGTACACAGGAGCTCAGTAAATGGTAACTATTGTTAGCAGCTTCATTTTACAGGCAAGGATATTGTGGTCCAGAAAAGCCAAGCAATCTACTAAAAGATCACACAGTTGCTGGTAATTGGTTTCATCCACATCCTGACTTACAGATGGCTGGGACTCTCTGAGCGTGCTCCAGGATGCACCCTTCACTTAAATTTTGTTGATTAACATCTTGTGTAATAGCTGCTTTCTATAGTATTTCTTACATTACAATCTCTTGGAATGTGGAAGCAAATCACCAAATACCAAAGATCATTTAGCAGATGTTAAGGAAGAAAAAGACTGATATTCTAAAATCAAATCCATCTTTCACAATGAAAGGAACTTCAGAGGCCATTTAATGTCCCCTCTTCATTTGGTCATTCGAATAAAGTCTTCGTATTGGTTCCCTAAGAAGCTATCAGATGTTAATTTTAAAGGATGCTTATTAAGTATCAGATAATCATCACATCTAAGCACACTCACAGTTACAGAGGTTTCCATTTTAGAAAATCATGCATTACGGAACCTATTCAAATAGTGTGTCCTCTTCATATGAGCCTAGTGGGTTTGCTGCTGTGTAAAAAGTAAAGGACGGTGAGGAGGTAACTGGTGCCTCTTCAGTAACATCCAAATACTTTCCGAAAGATTTAAATTTAAGAGCAAATGACATTTTAATAAGTACTCATATTTTCTGTTAACCTATACCAAACTTAATTTTACAAAATATAATCTTTCAGGACTGAGTTTTAGTGCACTCACTCTGGACCAGGCAAAGAAGAGTTATCCTCAGCATCACGGCTCTACTTTCCTTCTCTGTGTCCTCATCAGCCATCTTCTCTCCAGGGTTTCTCCTGCTCAGAATCATTAGAGAGCTTTTTATAATTGTAAATTCCTATGGCTCATCCAGACCAACTGAATCTGACCTTCTGAGGGTGGTGCGGGGTGGGTTTGAGAGAATCCACAATTTAACAAGCATTCCAAGTGGCTTTTCTTCATGATAAAGTTTGAGTACAACTGCAGGTCTATCTGTTTATTGTCTCACGCTGGTCCTTGTTTTAAACCACTGGTTCTCAAACCTGGTTACATGTAAGAACTATCTGAGAAGCTTTGAAAAAAACACTGATGCCAGAGCCCAACCCCGCAGCGACCCTGAAATAATTGGTCTAGGATGGAGTCCAGGCATCGGTATTTTCATCAAATGATTTTCATTTGAAGCTAGAGTTGAAAACCGTGGCAATCCTTCTTGGATCCCCCACCTGATGCCTTCATGCATCCCTCCAGGTCTCCCTGCATTCTGCCCCCTTTCTAGCACTTTCTAGTTTGCTACTTCCTTTAGTTGCCTTGCACCTCCCTAATTCCTGACAGATGGGATTCACACACCGTTTAGCACATGAAAAAAGGATACTGTAAAGCACAAAAAAGCAGGAAGTCAGTCAGTATTTAATGTATGTATTGCTTGCTTATAACATCCAGGAAGGTTGTGTTCTAGTCACTGTCTTATAATTCAAATGATACCCTTTGCACCTGGCTCCGTGATTCTGATTATAGAGGTGACACACCTTAAAGATAAAATGACAGAAAAGGAGGAATCCATCTTATTGCTGCTGATGTTTCCACTTACTATTATGACATGGGGGAGGGGCCTGGAACACATATTACTGGACCATATCTTAAATGTTCTGTAACCTTAGGAAGTTCAGTTTGAAGACCAGAGTGATCCATTTCCTTCATTCCATGACATGTGGAGATTTATGTCCTCTTTTGTATTTTAGAGATCATTGTTTCATTCATTGTATTCATTTAATAAATATTTATTGGGCATTACTGCAATGAGAACTTATAACTACAATGAGAATAAATGATCTAGATCAACAATATGGATGAATCTTACTAACATAATGTTGAACAAAAGAATCCAGACACAAAAACAAATGTACTGTATGTTTGTGTAAAGTAAAATCAAATATAAAATTAATCTATGCTGTTATAAACCAGGATTGTAATTACCCAGATGGATGTATTGCCTGGAAGGAGCACAATCTTGGGTATAAGTCACATTCTATTTCTTAATATAGGTGCTGGACAAAGAGTGTTTTATTTGTGAAAAATTATTGAGCTTTTTACCTGTGATTTGGACATGCTTTATAACTATCTTATATTGCAATTAAAGTTTAAAAACTATATAAAGAAAAATATTTCATGGACAGTGGAAAACACTAGGGATTTAGTGGTGAATAAGTCAGACATGTACTCTGCCCTCATAGAACATGCAGTCAAGAGGGAATACAGGCAACTTAAAGCAAATGCAACATTACAAAGTTTCCGGGAGAAAAATGGCACGTAAGAGATTTGAGTATGAATAGGAGTTGGCTAGTACAAGGGGGTGAGGAAAGGGAGAGTGTTCACGGCAGTAGGAACAGCATGGATACAGCTTGGAAAAATGAAAAAGCATGTTGGGATGGAAGAACTGAAGTAATTTTTCACGAATGAAATATGTGAGTATGGGGGCAAATGATGAAAAATGAGACTGGACAGATAAGCAAAGTCCCGATAAAAAAGACCTTTATAAGCCATTTCAGAAGTTGGACAATATATTATACTGAAGTCACTGAAAAAACAATTGAAGGGGACATGGCAGCATACAATCCTGACATGGTTTTAGAAAAATTACTGTCACTGCAGGGCAAGGAACTGACTGAAGTAAGCAAGTTCACAGGCTAGGATGCTTGCAATTCAGGCCAGACATAATGGAGGCCTAGCTATGATGGTGGTAGTTGGGTGGGGGGAAGTGTTGAGAAGCATTCAGGGGGTAGACTCTCTAAGTTCTGGAGCTAGACTGCAAGTGAGGGAGAAGGAGGAGTCAAGGGTGAGCAGCTAGTCACATAGTAAATGCCAGCAGGAAGAGGATGGGTACAGTTCTGGGCAGAGAGAATGAGACTATCTTAACTCTAGCTGAGAAGTCTCTTACAAAGGTGTGTCTCTTGCTCTGCCTCCAAGAGCAAGAGCTATTTCAAAATAACCTCATTAATGGTGAAATGAGAAGAAGCTATTAGATCTATTCATTAGGCAACTTGAGGCAAGTCTCCTAACCACTAGGTTTCTCAGATTCCTTCCCTGTAAAATGATGACAATTAACAAGCCTCACCTACCCAGAGGAAAGTAGAGATAATAAAATAGAATCCTAATTGTAATCATGCAAGGAGTTATTATTCTTGTTATTAGTTCATCATTTTAAGTCTTGGAGACCATTTCCCAGCAATTTCTTTTACAACTGGTATTAGATGATATAAAATGTCTATGTTCTCTCTTACATCCGATTCATATTTAAAGGCATTTCTGATATCTGTGGAAAAAAGACTGGAATCAGAGCCTCCTATATTTTTATTTTAGAGATGGGATCTTTCTGTTCCTATCTTTGCCATTTTGGCATTCTGATTCCTCCTGTGCTCCTGACAAGTTGCTCTTCAAGTTTATGCTCCTTTTGGATCTGCTCTCAGCATGTTTTGGTTATACAACTGGCACCCCCAATCCACAGCTTGCATATGCAACCTTAGCCTGCAACTTCCTAGATTGAAAGACCAAATGATTGCCCCTAGACTCTCTCTCTCCCACTCACTAATAAATCATAAATGTCACTTTATGATTACTCCCAAATTTTATTAGTTGTACGTCTAATAAGGTGAATAAAAATTTTCTTTTGTCATGTATGTTTTAAAATTGTTCAAGAATGAAAGGTCAGGTTTATGTCTAATCATGTTTTAGTCACAATGTAAACTATAAATCACACAGGTAGAGATTACCTGTATGGCTGCCTAAAGTTTCTAAGTTATGTTGAGTATATGACATTTTTGGGAGGAGAATCCAACTAAACTACATACCCTCCTTAGATTCTGAAGTAATTTTGTAATTATTCTATACCACTATAAAAATTCATTATTTTAAACATTAGGAAAAATATGAATAACTATTTAATAGAAATATTAGTCACCAGAATCAATTCACATAGCTCTGTTCAAGATACAATAACTAACTTGGTAGCTATTGAATATATAGCATTACATAGTGTTACAAATCTGACTGAAGAATTTATTACATATTTAATTTACTTTCAGTATCTCTGTATAGCCATGAACCTTCCAAAGTACTGAATTTGCGCTATGTTCTTTAAGTCCATAATTTTAGATATATTTTAGGCCATTTTCTTTCTCACATCTATCCTCCAATGCACTAATTTTTTCCTTACCTTTGCCCAGGCTGTTCTTTAATTTATCCACTAAGATTTTTATTGCACTGATTATATTTTTCATTTTTAGTATTTGTTTAGTTGCTTTTGAGATCTAACTGTCTTTGCTTTATAATTTATGTAATTTCCTTTAATATTTAAAACAATTTTAGGTTGCTTTATATGTATAATTTTTGAGCTGTGAATTATGCTGTTTGTTGTACTAGCAGACTCTTTGCTTTGATGGCTTGTTCCCTTCCATTTGTACTTTTTCACTGTGACCTCCTCATCCATGCAAATTCTCCCACATGCCCTGGCTGATGGACTCAACATTCAGGGGAACCTAGTTTCTCCAAGACAGACTCTCTGTACTTTCTCCCATACCTTTCTATTTTTATCTTCCTATTTTTATACCGGCCTTCATCTCTACTTTGGGAGTAACTGGATGCCACTGATTTCTGAACCACTGTACTATGGAACTATACTCTGTGGTTTCCATTTCATCCATATACCTGTTGTGGATAAGAGCCATGTCTGAAATCTTCAAGTGATAATGTTTTAAAACATAATTATAAAGACCATTAAATATGACCATTGGATGATTGATTGCTTTACTATTCACACATTAATTAAGAATACATGTGCTGATCACATACTATGGGCCCCCTTGTGGTCACTGGAGACACAAAGCTGAGCAAGGCATATCTAGTTGAGGGGACTGACAAGTAAACAACTGTTATATGATATGATAAACACTATTATGGAATTATGACAAAGCATTCTGAGAGAACAGGTGATAATTATAGCAGCAGTTTATGGATACTTACTGTGTGCCAGGCACTGTGTTAAAGATTTGATTTTAGTAATAACCCTGAGAGGCAGCTGACAGTGATAGACAGATATTAATATTCTCATTTTACAAATGAGAAAACAGAGCTCATCTTGTGAATAGGAGTTATAGCCTCAGTAAGAGGCCTGCTTTTTTTTTTCCTCTTGACCCTAAACCAATCCTATGAGGAGCAACTGGCGGGGGGACTTCACAGAAGAAATGGCAACGGAAGTGGGTCTAGGATGAGAGACATTAGCCACTCAGTGATGTTCCTGGAAGAGAGAAGAAGTCATAAAAGAATGTGGAGGATCTAGAAATGGGAAATAGGTTGCTGCAATGGGGCCATAGTAAACGTGTAGGTGGGCAGGTAAGGGGTAGAAGATGAGTCTAGAAAGGTAGAATGGGGACCAGATCCTGAGGACCTCACAGCTACCACTGTCTTAGGTATGGGCTAGCTGGGACTGAAGAGAAGTTAAGGTTTGAGGTTAGGGGTAAAGTATACTACTGATGTATGTATAAATAAGGAGAATATAAAGTTAAGATATTGGTATCGTATATGAATTCTTTGCTCCTATTTGCCTCATATATCTTAGAATCACAGAACTACCATCAAACAAGCAGGCTGCACCCACTATCCTGATGCAGTGTTTACCCTGTAAACACTTACTGCCTCACTGCATTGTCCTTCCCTCACTGCAGAGCATCTGTTTCATTTATTAATGGACTCCACCTCAAGAGTTTCAGCCAGCAACTTTTAAAAAGTGACTTTCATTGTTGAAGTTTATAAGGAAGAACTTCCTACACATTACCACCACTACCAAATTGTGTTCTGGAGGGGATATGCTCTATTTAATGACTAAAATACAACAATAATATTTTGTGATAATATTTACAGTAGTGCTGATGATCTACAGTGCTTTACCCTTTGGTGTATACTGTATGTTTGGTTCTCACACAGGTAGAAATAGCTTCTTATAATGCACATTGCTCAAGTAATGTGCTGTATTTTAGGGATTTTTCTATGCAGTAGTGACAGTTTTTCCAATTTGTATGACAAATAATGTTTTTGAGGCATTTTTTCTGTGTTTACAAGGAGATTCCTCTGCTTTAATAGTGTATATTTTAGAGAAAGTGAAGATATAAAACGTTGTTACTTATTGTGGCCCTTTATTGATACAGATACTTCCTCTCAGGTACATGTGCACAGTGACTAAACAGAGGCTATCAAAGCACATTATTTCATTTGAAATCCCAATTAAAGTATCTTGTAACTATCACAGGTTTAGTTGAACCTGTGTTCTTAGATTGTGCTCACTGTCAGCTGTTCTTTTTATTTCAGTGTTGGATAATCACTAAATTCTTGTATTTATTTCCATTTTGCCAATTAACTTAAGTTGTTAGTGCAAATTTATATGTCCTGGTTCTTCCAAGTCCTTGCCAATTACTTTGGAACATTGAACACTTAACTGTGCTTGCTCTCAGGTACTAGCAATGAAACAGTAATTAACTGAGATACTTGCCTCTTTTCTTTAAAAGCTAGAGAATAGGATTATACTCTGATAAACAGGCTTAAAGCAAATTGATAGTAACTCTTTTGATAGCAAGTTTTTAATCATAGTTTACATGTAATTTTTTACATTAGTTAAACACTACAGAAATGAAAACAAACCAAATTATGGTTTGTCAGATATAATAAAATGCTAACAGATTAACTCTGGCTTGGCTCAGCAATGCTCTACAATTTACATGACATTTTAAATGAATCATAAAATGTTAATCAAGCAGAAATCTTGACCAGAAATTCAAGTAATCTGATTCAGTTCTGCTATAGATATAAAGCAAATGCAATTTTCTTTTCTAATTATATTTTTATCTTTTAAAATTCCATTTATATTTATCGATGAACAGACTTAGAAATAATTTTTAAAATACTTTAAAAATTAATCTCTTCCACTGCCTTCAACATTTTGGTCAATTTCCTATGGATAAAAGTGAAATGAAGATAAATTATTCTAAATGTTATCTCAATAGTTAAGTTAAATTTCAGACACACTTAGGGACAATCAATAGGTTATCAGCATTTGGTGAATCTCTACTAATGTATCTAGATAAGGATGCTAAGGAACTGAAAAGATACTACAGAATATATGAATGTGTATATACATGCTATATACATATAGTGTATATATGTATATCTTGTATGTATAGGTATATATCGTGTATATGTAATAGGTGTGTTTGTGTGTATATATGTATATATACAGATATGTGTGTATGTATGTGTATATATCCTTTCCAACCCCTTACAATTTTAAAGCATACTTATTATGGATCTAGTACTTTGAAATATAAAGTGCTTTAAAATCCAGAGATGATGTGAGAGGACTTTTTGTGTTGCGTGACCTTCAGATACTTGGTTTGTGGCAAAGACTGAGATGGGGTTGGAAAGTCCTGAAGGTGACACAGAGGAAGAGATCCTCTAGCTATTCAGAGATGTAGTGTATTCAGTGGGAGCAGTAACTACTTGTTCTTTCACTTCTTAAAAGTCTTCAAATCAGTTTACCGGAAGATCATTTTTTCATGTCAATATCTAGTCAATTTTATTATGTAAATTAAAAACATTGATATGGATATCTAATTTATAACAAAGGACCCATGAACATACAATGGAGAAAAAAAACTCTCTTCAGTAAATGGTGTTGGGAAACCTAGACAGCCAGTTTGAAAGAATTAGATCACTGCCTTACACCATATGTAAGAATTAACTCAATGATGAAAGACCTTATGGTAAGAACTGAGACCATAAAAATACATAGAAGAAAATATAGGTGATAAGCTCCTTGACACCTTAGTGATATTTTGAGGAATCAACTCCAATGACAAGTAAAACAGAAGCAAAAATAAAGAGCTGGGACTACACTAAACAAAAATTTCTGCACAGTAAAGAAAACTACTGACAAAATGAAAAGGCAACCTAGCAGTGAGAAAAATATATTTGCAAATCATATATCTGAAAAGAAGTTAATGTCCAAAATATATAAAGAACTAGTACATCTCAATAACAATGAAACCTGATTAAAAATGGCCAGAGGATCTGAAAAACATTTTTCCAAAGAAGATATACAGGTGACCCACGACATATGAAAAGACATCACTAATTATTAGGAAATGCAAGTCTAAACCATGAGATATCACCTCATACTTGTTGTAATGGCTATCATAAAAAAGACAAGAAAAAAACAAGAAAAAACAAGAGTTGGAGAGGATGCAGAAAAAAGGGAACCCTTATACATTGCTGGTGGGAATGCAAATTAGTACAGCCACTGTGGAAAATAGACAGCATGGAGATGCCTCAAAAATTTAAGAATAAAATTACCATATGAATAAGCAGTTCCTCTTTGGGTATTTATCCAAAGAATATGAGAACACTAATTCAAAAAATATATAAACCTCTATGTTTACTGCAGCATTATTTAAAATAGCCAAGAAATGCAAACAATCTAACTGTTCCTCATCAGTTGAATGAATAAAAAAGACATGGCACATATATACAATGGAATACTACTTAGCCATAAAAAGGTGAAATCCTGCCATTTGGACAAGGTGGATGGACCTTGAGGGCATTATGCTAAGTAAAATAAATAAGATGGAAAAAGACAAAGACCTTTTGATTTGTTTCATATGTGGAATATAAAAACAAAAGAAACACAGACAAATAAACAAAAACAAACATAGAGGCAGTCAACAGATTTGTGGATACCAGAGAGAAAGGTGGGTGGAAGGAGGGCAAAAATGGGTAAAGGAGTCAACTGTATGGTGACAAACAGAAACCAGACTTTTGGTAGTGAGCATGATGTAGTATATACAGATGTCGATTTACAATGTTTCCCACTTGAAACATATAATGTTATAAACCAATGTTTCCTCAATAAAAAATAACTTTAAAAAAAAAAAACACTGAGTTTTAAAAATATAGCTGTTTTTTCTAGATATTATCTGGATTTCATAAAATCAGAGATTCTTATGAGGTGTTTTAATCAACAACTTTCTCCTCCTAAATTCAAAGATATTAGTTCTATGTTGGCAGTAATGTCTGCTGCTGATCTTCCTTAGCTATTGCGTTCTTTCTTTCAAAATCTGGGTCTCTGGGCAATGGAAATTTGCGCAACCAGAGAAGTAAAAGTAGCTTGTGTCAGATTTCCCTATTCTCAAGGAAGTTATTTTCTTTTCTTTCTGAGACCTCAGCATGTGGTTTATAATTTACTTCTCTCTCCTTTAGGATTCAAGTACCTGTTTCCTATGAAGCTTATTACATTTCTGAAAGTAAAACTGGGTAAAACTATACTTACGTGGAAAAGCTAAGACTAGATAAAAAGATTTTAACTTCGTTCATGTTAAAACCTAAGATATTTATAGATGCTGTTCATCAGAAAATTAATGGTTCATTAGGACATTTGTATCTTTGTTTTTTCTTTAGAGGTTTCCAATTTCTCCCTCAACCTCTGAATGAGTATGAGAAAAATCACTCCCCTGCTCCACCTTAATATAATGTAGAATGACATGTATCATTAGATGTTCATTTCTAATAGACATCTCAATCTTGGCATATCCAAAACTGAACTAATTTCTAAATCCCAGCCAACATGCCATGGCCCTCCCCTCTTACGACCTGCTGTTCCCTCCACCTCTGTCATACCATTTTATGGCAACACTATCCTTCCAGTTCCTTAGTACAAAAACCTGGTGCAATCCCCTCCCCACTTCACACCACCTCATTCTTGTCTACCCTGCTCCTCTAACCCTGCTCCAATTTTTTTTTCTTTTTTCCACATCTCTTATCATCTTGTAATACACCATATAATTTACTCGTTTATAATGGGCATCATCTATTTTCTATCTCTTCACATATAAGATTCTCTAAGATATGAGGACAAGGACCTAAAATAGTGCTTCCATAGAGGATACTGAAGAAATATTTGTGAATAAATGATGAAAAAAACTATAAACAAATTTCATAAGAGATTCTTGAGTTAGCTATTTTTATTGCCTAGAAGTAGCTAAAAGTACTCAATATCAAGGAATCTCTTGCTGTCACATTTAGAATAGTCCCAGAACTGCTATGATTTGGTTTTCAAAGTAAGAGTGAGCTGGGTTAAGTTGGTTTCTAGAGACACCTTGCAAGTGAAATCAATCATAAGGACTAGAAGAATAATATCTAATCTTATTGATGTATAATCTGATAAATCTTTTATATGTAACATTTTGAGAACTAATGGGTATAGGAAATGGCATTCTCTACGATCTTGAAAAAAATTCAGTTTATAATTTGCTGTTGTTCTTGTAATTCAGCAAGATCACTTAATTCAAAGAGCCTAGCTTCTTTGAATTAATCCTGACAACAATCTCAGCAAATCTAGATGGCTAAATTATAGAAGCCAGGATTAGATAGTTTGTATTTATTTCTGTCTCCAAGCAAGAAAATAAATTTGTTCTCTTTCAAAAATTTCTTAGAACGTGGGGGAAAAGTAATAATAAAAAAGAACTGATAAGATATTTCCTTTTCTTTTAAGATAATTATGGCAAAATGCTGTTGTTTATAAGACAGATTGTGTAGATTATTTGTGAGATATAAATTTTAATTTTTATAAAGTGTTAGTATTTTTTCCAAAAGGACTGGTTTTTACTTAATGTGTTTAATTACAATATTTGAATCTCAGATACAGAGTTTGAGTAATACCGTTAATTTATTTGTGCTTTACTTTATAGGACCAGGATTTCAACTTATATAATGCTTCATATTGACATAATAGAAATGGTTAGGGTTTTAGAAACAAAGGGATATGGGTAAAATAATTTAGCAACTTATAACCTACAGTTCCTTAATCTGATTCAAACCATCTGGAAACTTATATAACTTCAGAATTGGAAGAAATTTGGAGATCACCAAAAAAAAAAAAAAAAACAAAAAAAAACAAAAAAAAACACCTCATTTTATTTTTAATAGAATTTTGACTAAGATACATTAAATGATTTGCCCAAAGGTTCCCTATCACACAGCTAGTTAATGGCAAAGCCAGCACTAGAATCCAGAAGTGATGGCTGCTGGGGCAGAACTAACTTTTCCCTAACATAATATATCATTAGCCTTGCATATTTCTTTCTTTTTTAATTCCAGTTTAGTTTTATTATTACTATTATTGGAATATAAATTCTGTTGTGCTTAAGACCAAAAGTAACCAAGAAACCAGGATGGTGTGGAATGAAAGTAATTCTGCCCTGGGGCATTCACTTGCATTTGTGGCAAACAAGCAATAACCTTATATATGTAATATATGGTTTTTCGCATCTTCCAATTTTTTATTATGAGCATATGCTATTTTACAATAAAAACTTAATTCTAGAAAATATTATTAAAATAAAAAATCATACTTATGATAAAAATACATATAATATAAAGTAGATTCTATATTTATTTTCGTCTTTAAAGAATAAATTCTATCATGTTTAAAATGTCATTTGCTACTTTTGATGTTTAGAAAAAAACATACTAAAATAAGCTTGGTGAATATTTGCCCTTCCTTTTTCTAGTTCCTTTTGTAAAACAGTTCTTGTCTAAATATATCTGCTTTCTCTTCATATATTCAAAACCAAACCTTTCAAAAATTAGATATATGTAACAGTTTGTTTTCTCATTTGTGAGATTTTTTTTTTTCTGGTTAAATTTCTCTTTTCATCTATGGTAGTTACATTTGACTTGGTCAGGCTCTATCTTGACAGTGACTGCACAATCAAAGGACAGTAGAGATTTAAAGTATATTTAGGTGCTTTTTTTTTTTTTTTCCAACTTTCCAGAACCTGAATTTTGAGCTAAATTGGCTGGCCACCTTGGAACCTGACCTTCTACTTTAACTTGACAAAGGAGAGCATTCTTATTGTAGAAAAATAATTCCTACTAGGAAGCAATTTGAATCCAAGAATTATCATGTTTCAAATATCGTTAATAGAAGCATTTAGCATTGCTGACCAATTTGGATAAACAGGGAAGAAAAAACAGAAGTTTGTGAATTATTATGGGGAATAGAGTCTTTGGATTGGTTGGAGGAAAGAAAAAAGACCAAAAGAGAAAGAAAATCACGTTCTGAAGACAGAATATGGGATATATCCTGGAAGCACAAAGGGAGAGAAAAAATGCACTGAGCTTCTAAAGTATCCTGCTCCTTCTGGAAAGGAGTGTGATTTGGGGTGAAATAGCCTTGGATGGAAAACAGATGAAATTAAATCTCATCAACTCAGGAGCACCTGGCTGACAAGTGTGCGGTAATGGGGAGGAGAGATGGCAGTTTATCTGGAATCAAATTGAACTTGGTTCCAGAACTTGGTGGATGCTAACTACAAGGATATAGCTTAAAAAGAGAACATCTAACACCCAGAATTTGTCTTGAGGAAGGGGCAAGACATGATAGGAAGTATGAGGAAACATGGGAATCTGTTCAGCCTGAACAGAGGAGCATACATGCCTATGATCTCACAGGTCAGCCCCAGGAGGAACACAACCCCAGAGGTTGTGGGGGAGTAAACTGGGTTTTATCTGTTAGGTCATTCTGGACTTTTCCTGTCTACTTAGTTAGTATTAAATATATTCATTATGGCACATTACTTGTTAATACCCTGTTTACTGTCAGCCCTTCCTTTTCTGGTCCTCTTTCCCTCACTAGATTTTGCTGATTCTTGAGAGAGGGACTGTGCACTGTGCATTGTGCCACACTCTAACTGTCCCCCTTACAGTTGCAGCCCCACTCCCATCACAGCATTCCTAAACTCTCTACCCTGCCTATTTTTATCCCCTTGGATCTATCATGATCTAATATTTCATATAATTTATCTATATGTTATGTCTATAAGTATCTTGGTCAGTGACATTTTATCTTATGGTTATGTCACTCTCCTTTCCTTGCAAGTAATGCTGCACAGTCAGATATTTAAACCTGCATAGACTGTCTTACTTTCCTATGACCTAGGAACAAGTACACTAGGCATTGGTCTGAAAGAGAGAAAGAATATAATTTAAGATAGGGATTATCTGGGACAGGGAAAGACTAAAGTACAATTTAAAGGGTTTTTGGCTCTGGTCTATTCTAACTGAAGGAGGCCCAGAATTTCCTTCAGTGTCTTGAGCTTATAGTTAGGAGACCTTGGTTCTAGTTCTGTTGTCACTAATTTTCTATGTGATACTGAACAGATCACTGTCTTAGTTTCATTGTCTATAACATGGGGATAACACTAGTATGCTTTTTCTGTTTCACAGTTTTTCAATATAACCCTATATAAGACACATTAAAATAGTTTTAAAAATTTAAGGTGCTTTACATTTTAAACATATTATTATTGAAGTTTTCATAAAAAAAAAACAAAAAACATTTTCCCTAAGATATTACATTGCTTTGTAAAGAATAAGATTTTAAGGCATAATATATAATTTCTCTAGGTGATATTCTGCTTAATATCCATATGAAATATTTCTTGGTTTAGAATATCAATCATTTTTGTAAAATGTTCTTTTTAAATCTTCTTTATTCAGATATAAACATAAGTTACTTTATTGGCAATCAGAAAATAAAGTTTGGCTATTTGTGATCACAGCTTTTGGCTGAGAAAATACTGTATTCAAAGTGAGGAGCTGAGAAGAGGTTGTGTGGACGGCCTGTGGGGAAGGTTCAGGCAGACAGTGAGCACTGATGAGGAATGAGTTTGTCAGGAACTAGCCCATCAGGTGCATGAGCCATAAAATGAGGCCAGGAGGGACACAGTGTTCCTGATGCCAGTAGTAAATCCGTTTCAAATAAATGAACTGTTTGCTTAAACTTTCCTATGTTCTATCAGACCTTTGGCACTGCAAACCAATTCAATATAGAAATTAGCTCACCCAGAGGCTGCAGGGCAGAAAGAATCAAAGTACAGATTGTTGCATCAAAATTGTGTTTAGTAAGACAAAGCTCTCATGTAGTATGTGGTATATTGCTTTTCAGAACTTTCCAGTTTGAACATAATTGCCCCTTCTGACGTTACTGCTCTTTTAGCATAACATTTGAATGAAAGTATTTACCTGATGAAATACACACATATAAATATTCGACTCTCTGACAAACCTATGCTCTTTTAATTTCAATTTTTTTAAATTAAAGTTATACAAGGAAAATTATTTAGCATTCGAAGGAAGCATTCATTATACTATTTCTCATGGATATTTTGCATTTTATTTTTATGTGGACTCTTTTCTACTCCCTTTTCTCCAATGAAGAATGTTTCAGATGAAGCTGTCTGCTAGAGAAAGACATGGTTGCTAGGGAGCCAGTGTCAGGATAGCTGATGTTACTAGGGAAGATACAGAGGTGAGTCCCTGATTATAGAAGAGAACCATTTTTCATTCTCCTTGAAAGTGAATCTTCTTTATATACAGATGACAAGTTCACTAACTTGTTAGGAATAAGACTTCAGAAAGAAATATGAAATTTTAATGTGTTTTCTCAGAGTGATATAAATCTAAAATATTTCTTCAGGATGAATGAATGGGATTTACGCCCACCTATACCTTAATCTATGGTGAAAATACTTCTGGAAAATCCCACATGGTGCAAATCTTTTGGTTTCTAAAACTTGGCAGGCTCTCTAAGGCCTTGGTTTCATCAACTCCATGGGATGACAAAACTTTAACATTTCTTCCATCTTTACATTTGGTTAAGTAAAGGTCAACAAACATTTATTGAGATCTACTACGTGCTGGGCGTTTTCCTAGGAACTTGTCATACATTTTCTCATTTAATTGTATAATCCTGATGTAAGGTATTATCATTTCAATAAATAAACACCAGGAGACATTCTAGTCAGTGGAGAAGGTAGGATATGAATTCTGTTCATTGTCACTAAGTTCTTTCTGTTAAAACATCTCTGGCAAATGAAGACTAGAATAAATACATAAATACATGGATTTCATATAAACTATACAACCACTACTTTTTCTGTTAGTTTTATAAACACTTTTAAAAAATCTATAAATGATAAAGTTTAATGAAACACCTTTAGGAGACTGTTCTAGCTTCTGAAAACAGAATGTACTGCACATTGCTTAGTTTTACCATTAGATAGTTTAATTGGTGCTTTATTGTTTGGGCTCCCTGTAGGTTGTTAATTCCCACACACTTTAACTCAAGAAAAACTGAGTAGATACATTGTCTATAATATTATGTTAGGATGGGTAAGACTGTCATTGCGAAGCTTTCTATATAATGCAGTGAAGATATTACCAGATTGTAAAAGGAAAGGATTTTGAGTAGAAATCTTAAGTGCACCTTCAATATTTGATATGGCAAACAGTCAAGCTATTAACAATACGTTGCTCTTCAACTTTAGATATCTTTAATCTTCAGTATCTTAAAACTCTTTAGTGGAGTCACAAGGCCAAAGCCAAAATGCATCTGCAACTTCTTCTGAGATTATGGAGTTTTCAGTGTCACTAGTATCCACTTATCTAATCTGAACAAGGGTGTATGGCTCCACCAATACCCTTTAAGAAAAGGTTATGAATGTTTCTGTTCACATGTGAAGAAGGCATGAGCCAAGCTGAAGAATGGATTGGCACCCTCTTCACCTGAAAGGCCACATTTTGTAGCCCAGGATATCTTTTAGAAAGCAAAGATGGATTTAAAAAAAAAAAAGAAAAAGAAATCTTCTTGGAGAGCAAGCTGTATGTCCCAAGTGAGATTTGTTGAGGCAACTGTTATGTCTGAAAATTTTTCTGATCACCACTAGGAACCTCTGGCTTGGTCAGTAGAGATATAAAAGTTATTTAATGCTTCTAAATATAGATTTATTGTCCATGGGAATTAGGATTGAGAATCTTTTTCATGTAGTGCTTTTTCCTATGCTATATTATTTGTTTAAGAAGTTAAAAAGAAGAAAGGTCTCTTCCTCTGAAATGGCTGCTTGTTGATAACTATTAGTGGCAGGATATTTGATTAGGTGTACTATCATTAAGTATAGCACATGTCACCTTATTTTAACAGAGATTGCTTAGAAACATAGTGTTTTGGGATACTACCTTAATGGTTATCTGTGAATTTAACACTACCAATCTCTTATCTCACAGAGGGTGTGGGCAAACCTTTAAATGGCTCCAGTTTTAGAGACTGAGACACTATGCATTAGACATCAGCCTCTGCCGCAGACCTGGGCCTTGAACATAGACCGAGATAAGGGATTTATATAAAAGACAAGACTCCTTTCTCAAACCACTGGAGCTCATAAAACATGACAACCAGATAGAGCTGTAGTAGTTTTAAACAAAGGAAGAGAGGGCAGGTATTCTCCCACACGCTTTGTAATTTTACCTATAAGCCAATTTTCCAGGAAAAGTCTTATAAACAGTTGTAGTAAGGATGCCTCATCAATGCAGATTGTTGAGGAAAACAGCAATATTAAAATAACCTATAAGACTGTATTGTTCATAAACAAGCCAGTTTGTTTTGAAGGACTGATCCAGTGAGTCAAAATAGCCAAAGTATTTGTACAAATTACCTATGTTGATATAGTTTAGGGGTTAAATGTATATGAACAATTCACAAAACAACCATAAGTTAGTCAGAAGTCTAAGACATAATTTAATATGGGCCTCCCTACAATACAAAAAAGGATACATTCAGTTCATTCCTAATATATCTACTGAGCCTTTATTTTATGTCAGGCATTACAGATTTGACCACGGGTTAGACACACTGAAAAACGATCCTACTATAAAGGAAAAAAAAGAATATTTACAAAATACAACATTGCTATTGAGACAGATTGTGCAAAACAAAATAGGATTATTTGACCTTGGTGGCCACGTAAGTCATCACTGCCTATTCTGTAAGACATTGGTTCATCATAGCAAAGACCCAAGAGACCTGCATATTTTTAGGTTATAATCACAAGAAATTTAAAAAAACTTTCATAACTATTTAAAATCTTCATTCTTCAGACATATGCAAATGATTACTGCTGCATTTTTTATTTTCTGCTTTTCTCTTTTAACAGGCAATGGCTACAATTGATTCAGCACTACTTTACCAGAATAAGTAAAAGGCTATTTGCTTTGCATGATATTAAATTAAATCCGAGACAAAACAACTTAAATTTTAATGCTTCACATTCAAGAGTGCATATGTGCTAATATTTTAATAACACAATGCATCTATCTTTCAGACTCTGATTCCGTGTTTTAGTCTTCTTTGGTTTTATGATTTTGCTTTAAATTCTAAATTTACTTAATCCTTCTCTTTTCCAGAAAGGTGAGAGTATTGTTCTAAACCTTGCTCAACTAAAAAAACTGCAAACCTTACTTCAGATTCTTCTACTTAGTTATTTATTTTACTAATGTATGTATTTAAGGCTTAGTCATAAGGACAAATGCTATAAAGCAATGTTACCTGTAATATTCTTTTATTATATTTGATAGAAGTATAGAATGACCACATCATCAAATATGTAACTCTATAGAAATTTGTTTCATGTCTTTCCTTACTAGTCTGAATTGCTCAGATCACTGAAAATAAAGCAATAATTCTATGATTTCTATATAAATACAGGTATTTTTCACTTTTCATATATTGGATAAACCAATGGAGTGTAAATTTTCCTTTTCAATTTTTTTTCTCCTTTATATTGGTATATATTGTCACTGAACTTTCTTCTTCTTTATGGAGAGTTTGTTTTATATATATAAATCTCTCCATATATGTTATGTATATTTATCATGTATATGTATATTATATATAATATGTATATTATGTGTGTGTTATTATATACATTATACATAAACACACATACACACACACACATATATACACATTCACTTTGCCTCATGAGATAAAATAGTGTAAGAAAAAGAAATTAAGACCCTAACATTATTTCCTCCATTAACTTGGGTAAGTTTCTAAATCTTGAAGAACTTCAGTTTTTCTGTTTGCAAAACAGAGTCTACCTTTTTTGGGTTTTATGAAGGTTAAATAAATATGAAAAGCAAAACAGATCTTGACAAATCATGAGCAATAAAACAGAACTGGTCCTTTTCTCCTTATTAATTGTTGAATACATTAGCAAAGCAAATCAAGTCATTCTTTACCTTTTTCCACTAAGATCTAGGAGAAATGGTGGGACTATATTTTAATTTCATAACATATAAGGTTATCAATCAGAAGAGATTTAGTACTAGGTGATGAGATATTGTTTCATGTATTTTTCTGAGAAGTAACTAAAATTTACTCATTCAAAATTTTATTAACCATAAAGACCATTCTGTAGTTTGACAAATTATTTCCATGAACAGAGTTGGTTTGAAATTGTGTCTTTTGGAAAAGCTTGTGTACAGCCTAGATACCTTTTTTCATCATTCGGTTTGCAATTATTTCAAAAGGACTTCCTGATGAGTTTTAATACAACACAGCTCTAAGATGTAGCAGTTCTTATCTAATTTTTAAAAATTCTATGAGTCTTAGGCATCTGTGGCAGTCTGCAATGATTGCCCCCACAGGTTTCTTTCTTCTCTGCACACACATATGCTGCTTCTTATGTCAAAAGATGAAGCCTAATTTCCATCTTCTTGAATGTGGGCTGGCCTTAGTGACTAGTATAACCAGCAAAATGGGGCAGGAGTGATGCCCTGTAGCTTCCAAGTCTAGGTTATAAGAAGTTTCATATCTTTTTTTATCTTTTGTAATGTTTCCTCTCAGGATCAATCTTCCCTATGAGAAGTCCAACACACACAGAGAAGTCATGTGTAGAAGTTCCAGCTGACAGTACCAGGAGAGACTCAGCTGCTAGCCATTCTCTATGGCCATCCATGAGAATGAGCCATCTTGGATGTTCACCTCTGTCAAGGATTCCTATGACTCTAGCCCTAGCAGCCAATGAACTTTGACCATGTAGGAAACCCTAAGTTAAAACCAGTCAACCTACAGAACCGAAAGAAAATGAAATGTTGTTTTAAGCTACAAGTTTTGGGTAGTTTGCAATGTAACAAAAATACAGATAACCAGAACAGTATTATAAGCAAATAACATGGCGACTCAAGCAAATATGCACACATAAAGATATAGTGCCTGATATATTAAACCTAAAAATATTAAGCAATCTGTGCTCTCATAGGTCCAAATCTTGTTTTTGATTTCAACATGATCAGGTTTCAAAAAATACAGTTAGTGTATGGTGTTAGATTTGAGGGGGAGAATTGAAATACAGTATTTTGTAACTCTGGGTTTCATATGCCCCTATCCATTCATTTAAATATTGATTATATACATGTGCAAAGCAATATGCTAGGTGCTGTAGGGGATAAAGGGATGAGTTAAGAAAGCTGTACCAAAATTAGCATTTTGGAAGACCCTCCTTTTTCCCTCCAAAGACAATAAAACAGTGTTCAAGTTTCCTGCTGGATCTTCATTTGGTATTTTCTTCAGTTTTCCTTCTTCCATTCTTTAGACTATTTTTTCGCCCAGATTGTTAGTCTGAGTGCTTGAAAAGTGTAAAAAGAAAACAACCCTTAATTTGAAAGAAAAATATACATAATAATAGTAATTTTTTAAAAAACACAAACTAGTGATACTGATAAACAATCTAGAATTATGCTGAAGGTTTTTATTCTTATTTTGTTTGGCTCCCATTTTTTTTGACCCCATAGTATTGATACTATTCTTTTAGTGATCTTTATGTTCATAATTTAGCATAAATGATGGGATGGATTATAATATTTTTGTGTGCCCAGAAGCTGTAAATGTGATAAACCAACCATTAATTGCTTTCAAGTATTGTGACTGTTAAAAACATGAGCTTTGAAGGGAGAGAAACTGGACTCTATTTCTGACTCTGATAATTACTTTTTTTTTTAAACTTTAAGTAATTTTGAAAACACTGTAAGCCTAAACTTCATTATCTACTAAGTGTAAACATGGTATTGATATAAAAGGCTATTGTGAGTTTTGGCTGCAATTATGCATGTGAAGCACTTGGAAGGACACTAGCACGTAGTAAGAGAACCAACATTTTTCTGAGATCATGGCCATGGGGATTACATTTTCTAGAGTCTAGAAAATTGGTAATGCTGGGAGTTCAATGCAATTTTAGGTTTCACAGTAATGAGGCAGTTTAAAAATGATCTAGATCTATTTATTTTTCACAAGTGGTTTTAAAATTTAAAACGATCACTTAAAAAGGAGTACAGCTTTCGTTAAATGAAATATCCATGTAGATGGACCATTTAGTTGAAATGAGGGTAGGGACTAGTCTCATTTTCTGCATTAGTTCTCTTATGACAAAAACCTAATGGCTTAACAAAGTCCAGTTTAAAAATTACTGCACTAGGCTATTATTTCTGTTTGCAGCTGTACTTCTTTCTAGTCATGCTTTGCCACATGTTGTAAGCACTTGCAAGTATATATTATCCTAAATGTCCTATGTCATTTCTTGCCTTTCAACCGGGGTTTCTGCCCCTAACTCTGACTGCACAGTCCTAACCTGGCTCTGACTTTTCAGAAATCAGCCTCTTTGCTCCAGCTTGGAAATGAAAGGATGTAAGGGGGATATGCTTTATCAGAAAACAAACAAACAAACTTAAAATTCATTAATTTACTATTGCAAACATTTTATCTCAATTACAAATGAAATCAAACATGTTTAACCTTGATTGTTCAAGCAGATTGCATTGCAATTTCATTCCATCATTTTGTTTAGAATTTGGGATTTCTCCTAATATACTCTAGAGAAGTTGGTGATGGCACTAACAGCTGGTGACCACAGATGCTATTTCATTAACATATTTAGCCAAATCTTGATGAATTCTAATATGTACTTGCTTAAATTAGGAAATTCTTTCCTGAGTTCCTTTTCTCAAAGATTTCTAGAAATTTCCAGGGATGTTGACAAGTATTCGTGAGATTTACTTGGTTGTAGGTCTTACTCCAGTAAGTCTAGTTCAAACTTCATAGATCTGAGTTGTTTCCCAAATCTTATACCTCTCAAGGTTTGCCACTGCTGTCACTGATGAGGCTGAGTATCCTTTATATTTGGCACAGAGGGTTTAAGAGCCTGCCCCTGAACCTTTAAAGCGTGAATGAGAACATCTCTTATGTGCTTTGGTACAGGGACGAGCTAAAGGTTTGCCCGAATAAGTGCTGCAGTAGTTGATGACAGCTCTTCTAATTAAACAAAAATCAAATTTTAAGAAAATGTTTATTTTAAAATTTGAAACAACACAGATACATATAGGTAAAAAAGGAGAAAGCCTCTAATTTTTTGTTCATTGTGTTCAAGTCTTCTATATATTTCTACTTGTTTGTTTCCATATCATATATTTACTTTTTTAAAATCAGGGCTCTTAGAAGAAAAAGAGAGTGAGGTAGAACAATATTTGGGGAGATAATGATAAAAATATACCAACTTTGTTTTGATAAGTGTTTTATGATATCTTTATTCATGCTTTCAATTTTAATCTTTCTGTTTTTTCTGTTATGTTTCATCTCATAATTAATGTACAATTGGAATTTTTAAAATGTAGCCTATCATTTTTTGACCTTTAACTGGAGCATGTACTATATTTAGATTTAATGTAGTTACTGACAGTTTAAATTATTCTGTTTTCTCTCCTTTCTTGACACTTTAGGATTATTTTTTATTATTCCAGTATTCTCCTCCATTAATTTGGAAGTTGTATATTTCCTTTATTTTACTGCTTTTCTTACAAATACAATGTAAATAATTAATACATCAGTCTGATGTCAAACAATAGCTTTACCTCTCTCCTAGACAATACAATTCTTAAAAAGCTTTAATTCCATTTACTCTCCATTTGATTTATATTATTTTGCTAGGTATTTTAATTCTTTTTTTTATAATGCACAATAAATTATTACTATTATGGTTTTATATAGTCAAAATTTATTTAGATTTACTCAAACGCTAACTTCTCTGGTATTCATACTTTCTCATATCTCAGACTTTCCATTTGGGATCACTTTCTTTATACCTGAAGAATATCCTCTAGAATTTTATTAGTGAAAATCTGCTAGTAGCAAACATTTTCAATTTTTGTTTCTAAGAAAAATGTCATTATTTCTCCCTTTTAAAAATATTTTTTTCCTCTGGATATAGAAGTTTAGATTGACAGTCACTCATTTTTAGCCCACTGAAAGTATCATTCCACTGCCTTTCAGTTTCATTGAAGCTGTTGAAAAATCAAATATCAGTCTGTTGCTCTATTGAAAGAAATCTTTCTTTTTTCTCTGGCTTCTTTAACACCATCTCTTTGTCTTCGGCGTTGAGATGTTTTACTATAGTGTGACATTTCTTGTAATAGGGATGTATTAGGCTTCTCAAATCTGTGAATTGATGTCTCTTATCATTTCTGGCATATTTTCAACCATTATTTTCCCAAATATTATCATCTCATTTTCTCTTTTCCTTCTGAGTCTTTGATGTTATATATGCTAAGTCTAACTTCAATCTCTCTTGACTTTCTCCCCATCCCCCATTTCTTTATATTGCATCATAGATTTTTTTTTTCTGGTCCATCTTAAATTTAAAAAAAAAAATGTATTTTTTTTATTTGTAGAGTATCTCTTTTACTCTTTTTTCAGCTCTGCTGGGTCACTTTTTAGTATCCAGAGGTATATTAATTCTTCTCTTTATTAGGTATGTCAACTTTAGAGCTAAGTATTCAAATAACTAAAATCTCTGTTTTGGCTTTTTATTTTTTAATTCTTGTTCTCATAGTGCCTTGATTTGGTGTGTACAGAGTAAAGTAAGTTTTAATTCCTTCTTTCTAGTTTGGGGTTATTCTCTTCTTGACTTTCTAGTTTTGAGTTATTCCTGCACAAAATGTTCTATTCATAAGTCATGTACAATTCCATGTAGCCATTTTAAGAAAAACCTAATTGATCATTAGGAATTAGGTATACATATGAAATAGTTTTTCAGGAATTAAAGCAGTATAAAATGTTAGCTGTTATTATAACAAATGTACATGTATAATACGTGAACAGTGGTTTTACTCAGATATACAGATTCTAACACTATTTGCTTAGGTATAAGTACAATTTATAGATAATGAAGACTTGGGTAAAATAGCACATTTCTATTTATTTCTTTTGAGATAATCCTAAAGAACATAAAAATTAGGGGACAAAAAATTAAGCAAAGAAGGTTAGTAGAGCAGCTGTTTCTAGTTCATATTCTGTTAGCTGTAAAACTATTCCTGAGAGGACAAATGCCCTTCATTTGTTACCTGTTATGTTTTATTGGGTTAAAAATGAGACTTCAATAAGCCCTGCTCAAGAGATCTTGCAACTTAATTGTAGCCATTGGAATGCCTATCATGTTTCTATTAGTTGGTGGAAACAGATATTTGGCACATGATTAGAAATCATGACTCTCATTTTCTGACACCATTAATGTCCCAGAAAGTCAAGATTTCCACCTGAGAGAAGATGAAAACTTAAATTAGGGGATAATAATGCCCGCTGAAACTGTTGAGACCATTCTAATTTGCATTGAGAGAGAGGTAAAGGACTTTTTTAAAAAAGGTAATGTCATAGTCCCTGAGGGGAAATATTCTAATAACTCGATGTTAGAGGAAAGCAAAATAGCTCTTCTTTTAGGGCTGGAGAAAACAAACTAAGGAAGCATGTGTATCAATTACGTTTTCACTATTTACTGCTGATAGATTCAACTTCATATTGATTTTATTTATGAAACCTGAACTGATTTCCCCTTTTGTGATTCAGTTAAGAGAGCTCTGCCAGTGTGGATTGGGTCTAACAGCATGCTGGGAGACATATTAGTATGTGGAATACAGATTGAGACCATAAGTGAAAAGGCTGTTGACTCAGGAAGATCTAAATTTTCAACCCACCGTTGAAATTTTAGCATCTATGGAAATTGCAGCCTGAAAGACCTTTAATGTAAAATTCTAAGGAAGAAGGAGGTCTACTATGGAAGGGCTTCAATAAATTTGAGGAAATCATAAGTCTAGCAAAAATAAATACATGTCTGGGTGGTTTTACTAATGTGGGATTTCAGGAAAGTAGTATGTGAAAGAATGAAATAGAGACTCAAGTGAAGAAACGAAGAACAAGGGTGGTCAAACAATTCAGTTTTTGTTTCATTTCTGGTACATCAAAGGCAACTTCTTGGCTCTCAGTCTACAGCTCTTTCTACTAAATCCAGTCCTTTCTTTTTCTCAAAGAGAAAGCCTTCTCAGAAGCCTCACTGAGTAGGTCAACAGGGAATCTTTATCGATGGAAATCTAAAGGGTAGTAAGGAGTATGGTAATTAAATATGTTGATAAGCACAAGAGTGGTAAAAATTAATTTAAGAATAGAATGTGGTTAGAAAGCTTCTTTTCTGGAACTGGGTGAAATACAATTTAATAGGCCAAATCAGCCAATATTAGAATAAAATTAGAATATTAAATAAATTGAGATGCAAATATTTATGATACAGATTCTATGTTTGTCAAATTTATTTTCTGTATTAAGAATGATGGCTATTTAAATAATTACCTGTGCTTCTGTATAACTAGTTTGTTTAAAATCATTAAAAATATCCCTGGCCTGTTTTAACTATACTGCTTAGGTTCAAATTATATTTGGCATCCCTTTTTGACAATCTTTGCTTTTTATTAATGGGCACAGAGAGATGGTTACTAAGTCGTGTGGGGAAAAAAAGCACTTCTTCCACTTTAATTTTAATGTAGGTGTTTTACTTAATTACTTAATTCATTAATGGATTCCGTATGCATTTATCGAGCACCTGTTCTGTACCAGATACTGTTCTCAGAATAGAGTGGCGAAAAAGATAATAATGATCCCTGTCATTGAGAAGTTTTCTGTCTAGTGGACTTTAGTAGAACAGTACAATACCTCCTTATCGGAATATTTAAGATAGCTCTTTATACTGTGCATAAAATATAGTGTTAATGCAAAATACAGGCAAAGATAAAGATGCTCAGGATAGATGAAAGAACTACCAATTTTAACTCTTGGAGATAATCATTGTTGAAATTTTGACATGCTGCTTTCAAATTATTTTTTGAGGGTATGGAGATCTGTGTATCAATACCTATATGCCTTTGTCTGTCTTTTTGTGTATTCATCATCTATTTATATATCTATTCCTCAACATACACACACACACGCACACACATACACACAAACTTACTCTTTTAACTGCTGTTCTACAGTTTCCTCATACAGATATCTCTCTGACTTCTTACGATGTCTTTTCTCATTGCACCAAAAGCTCCTGATCAGAACACCTAACTGCTTCCTACAGTCCCTGTCGATCGGGTCACATTTATATCACTTGACTCTCAGGAACTTATGCATTCTTGTCTTGCTAAATGGTTGAAATACAAGATGCTCCTTACAACTGTCCTTTTCTTATCTTACTCAGCTGACTCCAGCTCGTCACCTGCTTTCAGTTTCAAAAGCAGGGTTCAGTTTCTTCGAATTCCAAGAGACACACACACATCAATCTCTGTCAAAAACTCTAACTGAATTTCATTCCCATACAGCAATGAGGCTGCCATTCCACAGAGTTGGGACTCGTGAGTGATACCAGTCTCTTATGCTGTGGATGTCCTAACCCTCTATGGGCATTTCTTTTTGGAGTATTTGAGGGAGAGCTTGGAATGAAGGGAAAGGGAAACCAAAAATGCCATTTTTACTTCCTGTGAGTTCGATTACTCTTCCGTCTTAAAGGCATTCTTTAATCAATGTTTGAATTTTGGGCTCCACTTAAGTGGGTTACAGGTGATGGTGGGGGATGATAATTTGTTGCTGGACCAGCTCTGCTCTCTTCACTGAATTCTCCATGGATGGATCTAGCATTTCTCTTTAGAATGTGCAGTTATTTATAACCCATTGTTCTCAGTTTTGGGGCTTCAGCCAAAATTCTAAGACAACAGGAAGAATCCTATTCAAATTCCTGTTACATATATAATATAAAGTTGATTTCGCATTGCTTATGCAGTGTTTTACAACTTTCCTTTACTTATATTATGAATATCTAATCATGTCATTACATTTCTTTTGAAATGAAATATTAAAAGGTATATATTATTTCATCTTATGAAAGTACCATAATTTATTTTTTAATTATTTAAAATGTTGGTTGTTTTCTATTTGATTATAACAGTAATATATACTCATAGAAATTTGGAAAATACAAGTAAGTACAAAGAGGACAAAGACATAATTTGTAATCCTATGGGAAAAACGTACCTACATTTTACTATGTTTCATTCTAGGTTTTCTCCCCCCAAATATGTACAGATAGATATACATACATGGCGATAGCTATATTTATGTGTGTGTATGTGTATGTATGTATATGTATACATATATATATATAAAATCTATTACTTTGTATTATAATACATGTGCACTGAAAAATGAATGAGGTTTCTACTGTATATAGTTTTGTATTCTTTTCAATTTCTATTATATTTTTATCTTTCTTCATATTTGAAGTATATAAAAACCTAACTTTTTTATTACTACAAAATAATGTCTTAATTATAGAACATTTAGAAGATATAGATTAGCAAAAGTAGTCAGAACAATATTAACTTTTTGTTACCTATCCGATCTGAATCTTTCAAACAGACTTTAGATAGAAATGAGATAACAATAATATGAATACCCGATTCTCACTAGCTCTAGAGCATATCTGTCTTCCGTGAAATTCTTTCCTATTCCAATCCTCTCCAGTTACTTGGGGGCGCTCCTCACATTAGAATGCTAATTAATTTCAATTCTGTTGCCCATTTATCTATTGGTATTGAGATGAGATGAGGCTGTATTGAGATGAGACGACCTGGGAGGCCACACTGCTCCAAAGAACCTGGTAGGTAGGTGCAATGTCAGCTGCCATGCTCTAGTACCCAGAACCACTACTTTTTACTCACCTGGGAGCTCAATCCAGTTTGTTATACTGAGCTCCCTCTCTCCTTAGGATTATTTTCAGAGACCCCAAATTTCCTCCTTGAAATCTGGCCTTTGTGCTATTATCCCTCCATCTCCCAGAATCTGAGACTTATGTCTGTACATGTGTGCAACTGTAGACACAATTCAAAATACACTTCTTCCCAAGGAGTGTTTCAGTTCTGTTGTAATTCCTAGGAAGTTGTTAGAAAGGGAGTTGATACTGGCTATATTTGGTTACATACACACACACAGAGACACACAAACATACTGATAATTATGGCAAAAACTTTATAATATAAATGATATTTTACGCCATGTATCTTTCTGGGTATATTTATTATAAAATGTTTTATATATTTAAATATTTTTATCTGTATATATTATGTATACATTGTAGTTTTAAAAATGTGTCTACAGAACTTTCACTCAAGAGGTGAAGCTTAATTACCCTCCTCTTAAATGTGGTTGAACTTAGTAACTTGCTTCTAGAGGTGGGGCATCACTGCTAATATTGGATTAAAAAGACTGCACATCGATCTTAAGTATGTACGCTCTCTCACTTTTTTTTCTTTTTCTCCTTTTCCTCTCCACTCTCTCTGAAAGAAGAAAAGTTATGAACAGTTCAATGGAGAGGTACACATGGTGAGTAAATAAAGCCTCTTGCAATTCTCCTGAGCTTAGAAGAGGGTCTTTCAGTACCAGTCAAGTCTTCAGAGACCGTAGCCCTGGCCAGCAGCTTGACTGTAACCTCATGAGAGACACTGAACTAGAAACATCCAGCTAAGCTATTCCCAGATTCCTGACTCAAAAAAACTGGGAAGGAATGAAAACGATAGTTGTAAGCTGCCTGGGTTTGTAGTTGTTATATAGTAATAGATAACTAATACAGGATAGGCAGATAGAAAGATTGACAGATAGATACATAGATACATAGATATACAAGTTATAAAAAAGGTATAAAATACAAACCTGTGACCCAAGACTCAGCTTGCAACATGCCAAAAATAAAAAGTTAAAAACTCTGAAAAACCAAACAAAAGATATGGAGAAATGGAAAAACAACATACTACATGGGGTCTAAACTGCTATAGTAAACATCCAGATAATACCACAGAAACTATCCAATGAGGAAAATGGAGCCACCTCAAAACTTTCAATTTTGAGCCCACACCAGCAACACTCACTGGTCTTACTGGCACTACCACCACCATTACCTCAGGAACTCTTCCTGTCTCTACTGCCAGAAGTGCCAGGGAGGATTCTTTTTGTCTCTGCTTCTGACACTGCCTTGTTCCTGAGTCTGGGGTTAGTGACTATTACTAATAGAGCCTTTGACATAGGCACATGTCCTCCAAGAGAGAAGGGAAAAAAATGAGAACTTGGCAATTTTAGTTTCTAAACCAGGAGATAGTTTGGGTCTCTCGCTGAGGAAGGGGTTTAGATACTGAGAAGGTAAAGAGTGCCAAATGTGCACTGAAATCCACCTTGAGACGTGCAACATCAACTTAAACATTTCTTCCGATACTTATACAAATTTTCCTTTGATTTAATACACTAATCTCCATGTAACCAAAACACATTCACCTCCTCCCCAAAAGGGGAACAACACAGTCTCATTCAAGACTGCTTTTGACAATTCTTTTTTTTTTTACAATCCAGTAGGTCAAATTGAAAAGTTGGTCATCACCAATATACTCTACAAAAAATAGTGAGAGGAAAGAGTCGGAAAGAAGACAGAAGTTAATTAAATACATAAACACAGGAAAGGAAGGAAACACAAGAAGTTGCAATCCTCTTTTTGTAACTGGTCATGAGGCTAAAGTTGGTAGTTATAACTTTTCTCCTCTACTACACATTACATGTATTTTTTTTTAATTTAGCAAACACTGCAAATGTTCAAAGTTCTTTACCTGATGTAGTGTCCCACACCTTCATTCCTGAGGAATCTCAGCCTTTGGCTGTTTTTCCTATATAGATACTATGGCCTCCCAATGAATTTTATCAATGAAAAGTCAAACCAGGAAACACTACAGGACATTTTTTGAGTTCCGTCAATATATTTTTCGTTCCTAATTGTGTAGCACCAATTCTAATTCCTCTTGATCAATCTCAAAGGTAAACACCATGATCCCCTTATTTGTTGTTCACTTTGTGGCATGAAGATCCCGAAATGGCCAGGTGGTACTGTGAATTTACCAACTAATAATTCCATTGTTTTATCTTCTGATATAAGCATTCCTGCCTCAGTTACTGAGACAACCAAACCAATGGCATGCAGAGTTTCATGGCTGGAAAGCTAAATTTCGACTGTGCCCTCACTTTGTACAGGGCCATCTGAGATCCAGGAATTTCTTCCTCCCCACCCTTTTCAGTCAACTGATCATACACAGTTCTCGATGATACCTTAGGCAATTATAGACAAAGAGGTAGCTCCAAAACTCATTTGTGTCTTGAAAACGTAATCGAGTCCAGTTCTATATACCCATTACCATTTGATGATGAAACACTTTGTGGGTACATCTGACTTTATAGACAAGTGGGCTAATATGTCTAATTCATAATATGAAGTTGCATGTTCCATGGTCACATGTTTAGATATAAACAGGTACCAGAGACAAACAAAGATCTATTATTCAAAATAAGGAAAGATACTTGAGGAAAGGCTAATGGCTTTGACCATAAATCTTAAGTAAAGTTGGTAGGCAGAAACCCTACCAACTTTAAGTAAACTAGAATAACCTAGGTATAAAAGCAAAGTAGTAGAGCTAATTCCAGTAGAGCTTGGTCAGCTAAGTTTCTCTTCCTCTGGAACATTACCTGAAACTGGCATCCTTTGATATCTTATAAATGCTCAGATGGCATACTCAAAAGCGGTTATATTTTCTCTCCTAAAGCTAAAATGGCCCAAGTATTATGCCCTTTTGTAGTGGATATAGATTATTGCACCTTATCATTCACTTTGTTCGGGAAAGCCTACATTACCCTAGAAACAACTTTTGGAGAAATTAAAACTAGGCTGCATTTTTGTGGTTTTATCTCCTATTTTCTGGCAAATGTATATTTTACCCAGGGTTTCTACTATTTCTCATGAACCAGAATAATTTCTGAAGGAGGGTGAGATAACATACTTCTCTGAAAGGAATCTCTTATCAAGTCTCATAAGATGTGGGATTTCCCATCTATGGGAAGTCTCAGGAAAGTGACAAATGTCTACTGCAATAGTAAATGATTCCAGTTAGTTCTAAACATGCAATCAAGGAGGATTAACAATTCAAAGTACTTATTGAATTCAATGAGGTTGAGCAATATAAGTACACTTGACAAGCAGACTCTTTAAAAAGACTACCAAGCAAGTGCATCATTTAAATATAAAACCCAGTGTACATCTCCTAGACACTTTTACCATACCCAATGCTTCAAAATTTTTGTTGTTTTGATGTGGGAAAACTGAATGTTTTATTCACAGGAAAACTCAAACTTTCTGAACAATGCTAGGCTCCCACAGTCATCTGTCCTGGGGATATATGGATAAATGGGTTTAGACCAGGGTGGCCAAGAGACATTAAACCTATCATGCTTCTGATTCTCTATTTCTTAATGACAGGAGACAATTTCAATGTGATCCATTTCTTGTCTATGCAGAGGTGAGGAAATAGTTCCAGACTTGTCTCTTTGTCAATCCTTTATTAAAAATTCCCAGCCTACTTTTTCCCATTTATTCGACAAATCTTCTATCCTTTTTCTTGTTTGCCCAACTCAGTCATTTGGAGCTTCATCTCTCTTCATACACATTTTCCTGCAGACATTCCAAAAGTGTTTGCATAAGCACAGCCTTTAATGATTAAGAAATAATACTCAGAGAATGCCATATTTAAAACATTTTAAATCCCAAATAAGTACAAATATTACTACAGGACACAGGTATTTCAAGTTATGAGGACTATGTGATAGGTAAGTATTAGATCACATTATACTATACTTATAAATACATACTTGTACATATCTATAATTATTTCAAGATTAATTCTTATAAGTGAAATTGCTGGGTCAAAGGGGGTACATATTTATAAGGGGCTGAAGCAAACTTGTCCCTGAGAAAAGATAAATTTATAATTCTACCAATAGTGTACAGAGAGCTTATTTCTTCATACCTCTACTAACTTTAGACATTACAAATAAACACAATCTTTAACAAATTTGTTAGGTAATATTTTCTTATTTTTTAAAATGTAAAAATTACCTATTGTTACAGGTTTCTAATAATAATTTTTCCATTTTTTAGCTTGAAGTTTTGTCTCATTGATTTTAAGAACTTCTTAAGAATATTAAGCACTTACTTGTCATTTGTTTAAAATATTTTCCCCAGTTTTTAATATAACTCTAGTTAGAAGAAATGTTTTAAATATATATTTGACAAATCTATCAATATTTTCCTCAATACTTTTATTTAATTTTTTGGCCTGGATGAATTGATGGCATGCCTAGAAATTCTTTATGCAAAATTTGCATAAATGTTCTGTAATTTTTTGCAAAAAATTTTATTTCATTATTTCAATTTAATCTTTATGCAATCTGTAATGTGTTCTGTGATATATCTTGAAGTAGTGATTCAAAATTTTTTTCCCAAATGATAAATTGATCTTTTCAAGTCCATTTATTAAATAAATTGTCCCTTCTCCTCTAATTTAAAGCACTATTTTATTGCACACTGAATTCTTAAATATGCTAGTACTCTGCCTGTTTGTCAACACACTTTTCTGCTCCCATTGTTTGGTCTGATTCTGTGCCTCTACGGGCGTTTTGATTATTGCAGATTTTAAAAGTCTTATACATTACATTCAGTTCTTAATGTGACTTTGTTATTTAGCTGGTGAGAACATATTGTTTTCAAACAATGCTATTTTCTAAAATGACTCAATTTGTCAAAACTATTTAATCTGAAGCTTTATTACTCCGATATTGCTGGAATATTGTTTTTAATTGGCATTGTATCTCTATATTCATTTCCATAACTATATTAGCAACGGCTATTTAAACAATGTTTAACTGGTTTCAAGGCACTATTTTGTGCTAATAGATAATATAGTCTATACCCTAGAGGTCTTTGTTTTGATTCTCTTCTTAGTGGGTTAAAATGAGACTTGAAATATTTTGTTTTCCAAACAGTCTATAAGTAATATCGTTTATTAGCTCATACATAGGTAAACATATGAATATAAACACACACGGGTATATATATCTAATGCTCTCTTTTTGTTAAGAGTATACAAGTCCATATTTTAGCTGGTTATAGATTTTGGGGGGATACAAACTTTTTTTCCTTAAAAACATCTGTAGAAGTCACTTTTTAGTATGATTCTTAATTTTGATTCATTATTCTGATGGCTCTATGATATTGATTTATTTTATCCTGAAAGACTATGTTTTGGTATTTCCACTACTGCATATCTTAGATTATCATTTTGTTATTCTCATGCGACATGACTATTTGACACAGAAACAATGATTAATTACCCCATTGTGTCTGACATTTTGTGTCCCTGAGTATACAGCTGAGATTTTCCTAAATTTTTAAAATGTAGCATACTTTTTATTCTGCCTGTATACTTATTCTTTGTTTTTGTAATTAAAAAAAAACTTGAGAGTTTAGGTCATTGGCATATTTTCAGTAAAATTTCCTACAGCATGTAGAGTAACAATAGTATGCTTGCACTGCAGTTTCAAAAGGTTTTCTACAATTATGTCCTTGATTTTTTTTCTTCTGTTTTAATATTTTTCTTGGAATTTTTGTTTAGAATTCACTGCATTATGGGTTATGCTTTAGGCTGGAACACGTCATCACTATACTCTTCATTATACTCTACACTGATTTTTAATACAGATTTTAATTCTTCTACTGAAATGCTAATTTTCTTATATTATACCCTTATTTCATCCACCTCAAGGCATATCCCTGGACCTTCTCTCTATTCTGCATTCAGTCATGCTCAGTTTTATTTCAGTTTGATGTCATATTATTTCATTTGTTTTCTAATAGAATGCATGCTTTCAGGAAAATTCTGATAATATGAAGTGACTTCTTCTCATAACTGAAGTCTTCTGCACCTTGAATGTATCATTTCTTTCTTTTAAGAATCCCTTCAAATTTCCTATCATTAATTTACAGCTACTCATTTATGAATAAAAGAGATTGATTCAAGCCCAATGTGTGTCATTAACCTACTGATCTAGTAGTGTTTAGAAGTCTCCTGTTAGATCTTAAACTAATATCCATGTGATGTGCACAAGTATAGGCCCGGTTTTGGAGGGCTGTGGTTATTCAGGTAGCGTCAATTCTATTGGACTGTAGAAAAAGCTCTTACTCCTTTTGCCAAGCTTATGGAAGATAATTTTTTTCCTGAACAAATTTAAGGCAGTATGTATTTCTTCCTCTGTTAGAAATAGTGCATTTGAAACCTCCATCTCCTGAACTGCTCTGAGAGTTGTTACTGTCTTCATCTCTCCTAGTTCTGACCTCACATCCCAATGCACTGTTGCCACTTCACTTTAAATCTGACAGCTGTTGCACATTACTGAAATTGTTGTTTATGAATAGAAAAAGAGCAGGAAGGACACATGAGAAAGAGAACTGAGAAGGAGGAGGGCAGAATTCTCTTGAGCACTAGTAAAAAAAATTGATGTGAACACTGATTAATATTCAAACTATTACTTTTGCAACATTGCATCTCTTTCTATGGCATGAAGTGAAGATGGGGTTCTCAAAACTAAGAACGTATGTATAAGCAAATAGCAGGGACAGACCATGGTAGGCCTGGAGACTGACTATCAGCAGATTATATATATACAGTGGACTGTATATAGAAAAGGATGGAAGGAGATGAAGCTGAGAAAGAGGTCAGGGAATTCATCACTATGTATGTTTGCCCACAGAGTTTTTAACTTTATTGTAAAAGAAGCATTGAAATGTTTAAAGCAGGTGTGCGATACAGTGGGACAGAAAGATCTCTTTGGCAACAATTTGATTGGAGCAGAAGGAGTCTCCTGATGGGGAGAGTGCATAGAAAGTAATTACAATCATCCAGACAAGAAAAAGGTCTGTAGGGAAAATGAAAAAGACTTTGTGTTTGGAATAGAGGGTAAGGGAAAGGGAGGAATCTAGGATGGTTTTTATGCATTTGGTTATTGTTATAGGGTCAATGAATGTGACAGTCACTGAAATAAACTGGTTTGTTGGAGCTGCAGTATGGACTCATAATAAGTTCAATTTAGGAATTTCATTAATGATTTTGGATAGACAATTCTCTACATAAGCAATGAATACTTTAACTTTAGTGGAACAACAACGACAAAATGTTACCAAGGATAAAATAAGCTAAAATTTTGTATGCATGTACTGCCTACTTAACAACTTGGATTGTGGTATGTTATTGTTAAAAACAATGAAAAGGGGGGAAATTAACCAGCAAGATCAGTATTTAAGTCAGGGTTGGGTTGGTAGCACAGGGGAGTGAGAAGGAGCTTAGCTTTGGAAGACAGGAAATTACTACCCTTGAACGGATTTTACTCATTAACAGTAGGATTTGGGGAAAGGCACTTAGTCATTTGGATCCTCTGTTCCCTATTTGTAAAAGATAGATAACATCATCTTTCAAATTATTTCACAGAGTCTTAAGATTCGAACTAGACAGTTAATTCGAAATTGTTTTCCATATGCTGGTTTCATATCTAGAATGATGAAAAACAGAATATTAGATATTTGTTGGAAATAACATTGAGGGAAAAATTTTCTGGTGCACAACCCTAGTATGTAAATAAAACTAGTCTTTGACAAACGTGTTTTAATGCCACCTTTGACAAAACAATATATTTAGTTCAATTTCTTAAACATATAGTTTGGAGACCAGAACATTGCAAATGTAAATTCTGACATATTACAAATAAATAAATGAATGAATGAATGAATAAAGTTAAATGATACTATTTAGTGCTAGAGAGGATTTTCTTTTTGCGATCAATTTTTTAATTAGCATTTTCCTTTATTTAAAATATAAGAAGAGAGAGAAAACAGTTTTGCATTCAATATTAATATAATTTTTGCCTCCTGGCTATGACTACATCATAAATATCATAGCCAAACTTCTTACAGAACTAAATACAGAGCATTTCATATTCTTTCAAACAAGTTCACATAATTAAGAAAGTGTTTTTCAAATGAAATAGAATTATCTCATTTACTCTGCTGTATTTACATATGTCTTTCATGAAGAGCTATTTGGCAGTAAATCTAACTGTTCTTTAAATAAGCATACTAAAATACTTTTTCAGAGTCTAAAGTTCTGCTAAGAAGAAAAAAAATCCACACCAATTTTGCCTCTGAAAAGATATTATCACTGCTCTTTTTGTTGGTCTAGAGACAAAATATTGGAGAAAATGGAATTTTACCAAAAGCAAATGATGAATTCACTTCCACAGAATCTTATCCCACGGTTTTTTTATAAATCAATAAAAAGTAGTGGATTAGGGGAAAAGAAACTGCCTATTTGCCTCAGAGTACTGTGGAATAAAGAAACTGATAATTGTTTACCTAGTGGCAATCATGGGTAAGCCTTTGGGTAGAAGTCCAAATGAAACACTTAAACATTGTAAATTGTGCTTGTCACAGGAAGCCCTACAGATTCAAAACTCAGAACAAGCTGGCCCCACATCAGATTGGTAGGTATTATTAGCTGCTGTCCATTCAACAGCTTAGTTTGGGTGGGTTTCACTACAAAGTTTAAATGTTTGGGCATTCACATCTTACAGAGATTCTATTTTAACTCTGTTGGTACAAAATGGAAGATACTTAAACAGTTGGGTTTTGAGAATAATACCTTTCCAGCTTGTGCCTGACTGTCAAGTGCATTCATGTTGATACCACGGGATTAGTCTAGTGGTTGAGTTGGTCTCTGCAGCCAGGCTGCTTGGGTTTGAATCCTGGCTTAGTCCCTTAATAATTATCTGACTTGAAACACATTACTTTCCTTATCTGTGCTTCAGTCTCTCTAATTATAACATGGGGACAAATAGTACCTCTCGTAGTTGTCAAGAGCATATATGAGTGAATACATAAAGTGTTTAGACCAGTTCTTGACACATAGGAAGTACTCAGTAGTTATAAGTTCCTGTTACTATTATCAGCTCAGAAAATTGTTAATACAAAATGAAGCTGAAAAACAACAAGAAGGAAAAGGTTAGGCTCTTTGGCTGGTACCCCTGACATTGAGGGATTTGGGGAAGAAATACGCTATTGATGTAGGCTCTACCAAAGGGTGTCTGTCTCTCTTTCCTATTGCTTGGGATCAATTTTGGAAAACCAAGAGGAGGAGGAGTGTATGGCTATAACCCTAAATGATGGTGACTTAACCGGAACCCACAGTTCTTTTCTTATTGGTAACATTCATTCCTAAATGACTCTCTCCTCTACCCCTCCCTGCCCCCGCAAACTTGCAAAGCCCACATGCCTCGACTGAGAAATACATATGCCAAGCGTGAAATTTTAAAATTCAAATTCCTTTAATTTTTTTGCATACACATAAATTCTGGCAAATTTTGATGCTGGAAAAAAACACATTTTGCTTGTTGGAATGCTATTATCGCTCCAAACGATTGAACAGATTTCTGCAGCCTTTCTAAATGTAATTCATTTCTGAGAAGACAATAAGGATAAAAAATTTCTTCTTCAAGGGTCATGCTGGGGAGGCTTATAAAGTACTGTTTTTGTACTTATACAGGAAAAGTTTTCTCTCATCCATAACTAACTGGTTATTTTATACACTCCTCTTTTTAAAACTCCCAATGAGACAACATAGCCTTGCCAAAATGAAGAATGAGTTTCAACTGCAACCTATAATCCTCATATATCCAATTATGACAGATAGTTTTATGTATCCAGTTGGGTAGGCTATATTACCCACTTTTTAAATCACATACTAATCTATATGTTGCTGTCAAGTTCTTTCTCAGAAGTGGTTCACATCTGCAGTCAGTTGACTTTAAGTGAAGGAAACTATCCTTGATAATGTGGGTAGGCTTCATCCAACCAGTTGAAAGCCCTAAGAGCAAAACAGGTTTCTTTGAAGAAGAAATTCCATGTGGGTCTGCTGTGCTAGCTCTGCCCAAGAGTTTCCAGCCCATAGGCCTGCCCTACAAATTTGACACTTTGCCCAACCAAACCCCACAATCTCATAAGATACTTCCTTGAAATAAATCACACACACATATGTACATATGTGTGAATATACACATTCATACATATATACTCATATATGCACATGTATAATCATGTATACGTATGTGTGCATGTGTGTGTACAGTCATTGGTTCTTTCCCTTTCTCTGGTAGAATCTTAATATACACTTCATCTCAACCGTGACATAAAACATAAAGTACAAATTTCACTTACTTAAGACTTTTTACTTAAACTATAACAACATTACTTATTTTTCAAAAGAATTTAAGCATCTGACATAGTTGGGTTTTAACTTATTGAAATATTAACACACACATGGACACACACACACGCACACACACACACACACACACATCAAATTGAACACGTCTGTGTAACCAACACCCCGAACAAGAACACAACATTATCTATACACCAGAAGTTCCTTGCTCCTGGTCATCACACCTACTTCACCCTCCTGGCAAGGGTGACTTGTGTCCTGACTTCTATATGCACAGATTAGCTATTAGGCATAAGATTTTAAGTATGGTTAAGTTAACGTGATTTAAGGATAGATGTCATTATCTTGAGACCTTGAGTGAAGTCTTGAAGCAAAGTGACAATCTCGTTACTCAGAGGTTGCTATCTGTTAGGGCTCATTAAAATTTAGAACAAATAATGCATTTTTCTATTTTAAAGGTTTTTTTAAAGCGTATATTATTAATTCTACTCCAACTAACAGTTACAGAAGGCTAAGTTTATAAAGCATTTAGTAGGCAGATTTCTACCCTCACATTATTTAATAATTAATTCCAAAACTTAATTCCATAAAATGGAAATTTATGTTTCATTTCAATTCAAGTTAGTAGTATTGTAGTGGCTTTACTAAAAGAATATTCCAGCTTTTCCATAGAGACACATAGATCGGTTTCTTTGCAGAAAAGGGACTTTCAATGATATACAGCATAAGAAAATGTCCCGACTCTTGACATTACAAGGTCTATTATTAGTAGCACTTTATGACTTTGTGCAGCTCTCCACAAAGGCTTCTGCAGTTGTTTCCCAGTATCGCATATGCAATCAATCCACAATTCCTCACCGGCAAATTCACTCACAATAATTTCCAACTTGATGTACATTATAAAATTAAACAAATATCAGAAGGCTATTGGTGTAACTAATGCCACTTCAGAACTTGCATTACAAAAATGCTTCCTCAGTTTTAGAAATAAAGTCAGCTTCCATACCCAGAAAGGCTTTAGAAAGATGGATCCTTAGGAAGTGACGCCAGGAAAGGACTCCAACATTTCTGTGTACAGTCCCTTAAGTACTGTCTCCTCTGGCTAGAAATCTCCCAGACACCTGTCAGAGCATCCCCTCTCAGTCAATTTGAGCACTCAATCCCATCCTTCTCTTGGAGGGCATTACTCAGATCTAAATATACACCACTCCCCAATCTCTTATGTTATAAAAAAAATTCACAGCATTTGATTTACTGACATGAAAAAAAGAAAAAAACATTGGGGGGGATGGAAAGTCCTTGTTAACAGCTCAGCCATTCCAGATCTCAGTTCGGTGATGAGAACAGAGTCAAATTAATCTGTCTGGTGAAAATTTCCATGTGAAAAAATGTATGTATTTGTATCAGAGTTATATAGGTACACAGCTTATCTTTACTAACATACTACAGACTTCTTAAGGAAATGATATCTTCCTAATAAAACTCTGTGTTGCCCTGCAGAGTGTAAAACAGATGCTCAATCAATATTTGTCACATGGATTAAAAATAATAACCATCATTTAGTTTTTAGTATTAACCTATTGAAATTAGAACGAATTGTTCAGTTTTGAGGATGAACACTGTTTATCCTTCAAAAGAGATTTAGATTTCCTGACCATTGCCTAAACTTTTAGAGGAAGAATAAGCATAACAAATCTAAATAAAGTCTTGATATGTCAACACCTGGGATGCTGAACATTATTCTGGTTATTTCGTCTTAAGAAAAAGAAGACAAACGAAAATAACCAAGAAGGCTGACTGGTTTCCTTATAGAAAAGAACAAAGAGATCATAAAAGAACCATGACAATTACATGAGCAATTCCTGCAAAATTCTTTATCTCATTTCTTCTTAAATCAACCTTCAGAGTTAAACTTCTTAAAAAGGTTATCCATTCTACTTGGATCTAACTTCTCTTCCCCCATTCTCTCTCAACTCCTCCCTAATCTATCTTTTGCCTACACCAAATCTGTTCTACCAAAACTGATCTCCAGGGGCCACACATCTCAAGCCTCTTATAACTTGTCTTATCTACCATTCGACAAAACTGACCACTTTCTCTTTTCTGAAGTTTTTGGCTTGGCTTAGCTTCTAGGATACACACTTCTAGAAGACACTCCTTCCTCAGCATGCTCCTTCTCAGGAATTTATGCTGATTTCTCCTCACATACTTTAATTTGGCGAGCTCAGGGCTCACCTCCTGCCTCTTCTCTGCCTGCATCTTGATCCTCTCCTTGGTCTCACTGCCCAGGTTAGTTTCTGTATGTTGATGACTCTCAAATCTACAATCTACCTGTTCCGAGTTCCAGCTACCTATTCAACCTTTTATGACTTTTATATGACAACATTAGTGCGTCCAGGCTGACCTCTGTCTTCTTCCAAACTTCCCCTGATCTTTCACTGCAGACTTGTTTCTCATACATTCCTCCTGACCTCAGACTCAGGCCCAAACCTCACATCATCTCTACCTCCTCTCTCTCCCACTCTCCATCCAATCTCTCAGCAAATCCTAGTGGCTCTATCTTACAAATGTTTTCTGAACTTAACCATCTCTCCCCAGTTCCACTGCTAACATAGTCTCTGACTTAGGTTATTATAAATGTCTCCTAATAGTAGCCTTTCTGTTACTATCATCTTTACTCTGTTACTATTGTCTTTTCTCAATCTAGCAGGTAGAGCGATCCTATTAGAAAGTCATCAGATCATGTTACTCCTCTGCTAAAAACCCTCCATTACCCTCCTAACACACTCAGAGCAAAACCCAAAGTCCTTACATTGGCCTGCAAGGGCCAACCTGATCTGGCAACCTCATTTCTTACAACTCTTTTTTCTCCCTCTAGTCATATTGGTCTTGCTGTATGCTCAAGGTTTCTGCACTAGCTGTTTCTTCTGTTTGGATTACCCTGCCCACAGATATTGCTCCCTCGCTTCCATAAAATGAGCTTCTCAGAGAGACATTCCTTCTTTATCATATTTGAAATCATAACCACCTCTATATTCCTCGTCTCACTTTCCTGTTTATTTTTTTTCCAAAGTACTTATGGATATGTGCCATACTATATATTTTGCTTATTTAAGACACAGAACGAAAGTTCCAAGAAGGCAGGAAATGTTCTTTTGTTGTTATTATTCTCTGTTAAAACCACATCAGCTTGAATGTTAATATTTAAATTATTTGTTGGTTGATTGTGTTTCTTCCTTTCCTTTTTCTTGTCTTCTCTTCTCTGCCTCCTTCTTCTCTCCCTTGTCCTCTCCTCCCCTCCCCTCTTTTTCACTCCTTCCCCTTCTTCTCCTTTCCGTTCTCTTATCTTTTGTCTCTTCTCTATTTATTCTTTCGATGCTCTCCTTAGTTATATGGTTTTAGTTATCACAAGATGTATAATCCCAAATGTGTTTAATAATTATTGCAATATAAAATATATTCAGAGACATCTGTTCCTATTGAGAAAAGGAGCTGGGCAACATAGAAATAAAATGTCTTAAATAATTGGTAATTACAATGTGGGACTTATTTCTACTATCAACAACTTCACTCATTTTTATATCATTTTTGCTTGGATTATTAGAGTAGCCTCTTACTCGTTATATGTAACCTATGTGTGAATATCTCCAACCTTTCCTTTACATAGTTGCTGATATAATTATATTATACACATTTAAATTTATTTGATTAGTTTCCTATAGAGGAGGAGAACGATAAAAGTTATGATGATGAGGAACACGTCGAATCAAATATTTTGAAACTAGAATGAGCTTTGTTCTTTATGCCAAAAATTAAATACATATTTTCTATATTTGTTAACCATCTCAATGAGACATTCTGATGAATGCCTGTGTGATATGTGTACATAATATTTCCATTGCTTGAAAGATACTTCTTAGTTGAATCAAAAGACCTATATTGTTATCAGAGCCTTTTAACATTTCATTCTTTTAAAGAAAGTAGAAATAAAACTGAAACCTACCCTGAGGATCATGATGTATTCCTATAACTCCATAGACTTGCTCATCATTATGCTCCAGTTTTGGTTTGGTCAGCAACTTCTTTGCTAAGAAAGTCATCCATGAAACCCATTCTAGATCAATTCATTTCTTTGTTAAGTTACGTATTTAATGGTGCAGAATAAGGATACATTTTCTTGCAGAAAACACAAAAGTAGAAGTGTTTTCCAGATCTTTCTTTATTTGAGTGACATTCTTCACTGGCCCAAACTTCTTTGGCTAATTGATTCTCTAAACAAGACCTCAGCCAACCTTCAGAGCAGCTGTTTCTGGAATAACGAAGACTGGCAAGTGAGGGAATAACTGTGGCTTTAATAGGCATGCATTTGCTATTCCACCACATTCTAAATTGCCTTCTCTGAAAGGATTGCTTTTGATGACCAAATGTATCTTGTTTTCTCTTGGTTAAAAAAAAAAAAAGAAAGAAGAAGAAGAAGAAAAAATACAGACCTCTTTTTTAGACCATGATAACACAAAGCAGTCACTGGAAAAAATGGCAAGAGTGAGTAGAAGTCCTAATAGGCTGGCCACTGTGACATGAGATATTTTTCTGGGAAACCCAGTAATGCCTGTTTCATTTTGGAAGAGATTTCTTTCCCCCAGTGGCACTCCAGAAGCCTTGCTGTCTGTTTCAATTACAAATCCCCAGTCTTCTCATCACAGACTCAGGACTATAACTGACTTCTGGCAATTTGTGATCAAACCTAAAGCATTTAGCTAGTGAACTGTACCATTTGTTGAACATGTGAAAATCTTTGACACTTGGGGCTGATATTAAAATGTCATTTAGTAAATGAGCATGTTAATAGCCAGGGAACCTCATAAGAGAAATAATTGGTGTCTTACTTAAAATTCTAGAATTTTAGAGCTGGAAGGGAACTTAGTGATCTATTACTATAACCCTTAATTTTACATATGAGGAAACTGAGGCCAAGGGGGATTAAGTACTTGGCTCAAGGTCACATCCTGCTTAAACAGAAGCTCAGTAGCTTGATTCCCTCAAGTGCCTATTTCATGACCCATGATCCTCGTTTCACTCTAATTAGCTTTTGCAAAAGAGCAAAATTGGAAGCCAAAACAAAGATCTTAGGTGCTTATTTTCCTTCCTTGACAGTTCTCTTTTCACTAGTTGATGGGCATGGGATAGGGGACAATTTTGCCAGCTCAGAGGCACCTGACAATATTCCTTAACTTCAATGTATTTGCAGTTGTTATTATTGCAGATGAGGTGAAGAGGAGGGTGATACAATTATCTTTTCTAGAAATAATTACAAACAGTTAAGAACCTTTTGGGGTCTGTCTAATAGTAGAAGGCATGAGGGTGTTCTAGATTGCTGTTTTTAGTCAGTGTGTTTAGACACATTGGGTCTCTGTCAAGAGGTCCTGGGTGTGTCATGATATTCTGGATTTTCAATTATTTTTGGTTAAAGACAACTACTATCAGAAAAGCATGAGCCTGAAAAAGAAACTTAGCAGACTCTTTGGAAAGGCCATATAGACTAAAATTTAGAATAAATGGTAATTAATTTATCATTTATGGCTAAAGGACTGGAGTTTTGTAGATATTCTTGACAGGATGTGAGAAGAATATTTTTTTAGTCTTATACCTTTAGAATTGTTAGATGAAGAATTAATCTATTAAAATGGGCTCTATCAAGAATGGATGCCTCCAGAACTGCCGTAGTATGTTACCTTGAGTCTTAGTGACCCTAGAAATGTATTAGGATTTGAGTTTCTCTATATTTGACAGTGACACTGGTTCTGTGCTAGGACTGTAGGTTGCCTCTCTAATATTTTTTTTTCCCTTTATCTAATCCTGAACATTTACATTTAATTGTGCTATACTCATGTCTTAATTATCAAGATATCAGAGTATATCAGCCACATGGTATATAATTAAATATTTTTCAAATGAATGCAAAAGGATTATGAATTTGTATTTAATTTAGAGAAAAAGAGGAGTCAAATGAAAGGTTTCAATATTGGATCTGGACATGTTCAGTCAGGATTAGACAACCTCTCCCAGCACACTGGATCACATCACCCAGAGGTTCACAGGTGTCCTTGTTCCTATATTTCTGTCGATACAGTTTGGGAATAAAAGAACAGACTGCCCATCAAGCCTTCAAATAATGATTAACAATATTTTATGGTGGCTGAGACTGATGTTTCCATGTATGTAAATTAAGAAATAGGAAAAAAAGTGCCATTGTTAAGGGTCACCAAAACTCCTGTTTCTAGTAATTCATCTACAAGGATAATAGATTCAGGTGTTCTCAACAAGTATTTGTTGATATTCTGCTATTTGTGAAATATTTAGCTTCCATAGAAATGGAAGACTCCATATGTTCCATATGAGAAAGTCCAAATTAGAATCTCTCTTAAATTTTATTTTAACCTGAAGATTTATATGAAAGAAGATAAGACAACCTGACTTCTCGGTACTTTCACACACTGTATATAAAGCAATAAACTGATTCCTCGTTTACTACTTTGGGCAATTCTTCCCAATTGACTGATTATTTGGATAGACTCTGGCTCTAGTATGTTAGTGTTGGTGATTATGAAGAATTTTATATACCATATAAACGTTGAAGACAATATTCATAATTTATATTGCATAATGAAAGTGAATTCAGAATTTAAAGAGCTGATTTGTTGGAGCATCTGAGCTCACTGGAGAGAAGTGCTGATAAAGGTATAAGAGTTTTCATAGCAGAGAGGTATCAGGTCAGTAACACCTCATTAGGTGCAAGTGCTTTATTTTTAGGGAAGAGAAATTAATCATATTTTCACATCTTGCAACATTTGTCTTTGTTATTCAGCATAAAGACCCTACACTAAACTTATCTGTAAAAGCATCTTTCTTTAGGCCACAGGAGAGCTCCTGTGCCAGACAGGCACAGGGAGATATCATGGACATGGCAGTGCTTGGGCTTGGCTTGGTGAAAAACAGCAATGCTGGCTGCACTAGGATGGGCTGCTGATCTACACTTCCTTTTTGCCCCACCAGCCTACCTACAATTGGTAAAGACTACAACAGTTAATCAGCTATTTTTTTTTAAGTTGATTATTATATGTTTCAGGTGTACGACATTATAATTTGACATCAGTATACATTACAAAGTGATTACTTCCCAAAATCTAGTTACTACTCCTCATCATACAATTGACTCCCTGCACTGCTTTCACCCACCCCACACCCCAATTCCCTGGCTTCAGAAAGTCTTAATTCCAGCAATGAATTCTAGTTTTCTAGTGCGTAGAACTGTTCCCTCGAATATTCTATATTTGTATACATTTATGTAGCAGCAATAAGAATGTTTTTACCAAAAAAATAAGTTGATTAAAGAGAAGAATTATAAAAATTTACTGGTATACCTCAAACAGACTATTAATTAAAAATATACACATTGTTTCCCCCCAATCTTATTTTTATAAGAACAAGTTTTCTCTTTTTTCACTTGTATTTCATCGATTTCATCAATATTTGACTCAATTATGTTCAGTAACAATATCAACTGACATTAAATAGGTCTGAGAACAAATTAATCTTGGCAGTTGTACTTACTTGGTGGGAGAAGTAGTTAGGCATGAGAGTAGCCTACTACTTTCAGACATTTACATGTTATGAGCACCTGTTAATTTCACAGAGGAAACTGAGTCAAATTTTTTTCAGGTGCTTTATTTAAATCAATGTTGCCTTTTATATTAGCCAAGATATCTGCTTGTCCCAAGGTACTAAAAGAAAAATATATACCAAAATAATAAGGTTTACGTGGAGTGCATTATTTTTTTTCCAAAAAAGCAATATACAGAACAATCTATAACAAAGGAAATAGAAATAATACTTAAAACAAAAAAATAGAAAATTAATAACTATCCTGAGAGGGATTGGGAAGAATTGTAGATGCAGGAAGTTTATACAAAATAAACAGAGATTTGTGGCATAAGATATTTAATTGTCAATGTAACACAAAAGATGTTTTGAATACTAGACTAGATATAGACATATAAAAAATTAATATTATGTAGATACTAAATGCATCAATAAAGAATAAAAATAGAATAAGAGAAAATTTAATATATGTGGAAGATTAATTATTAATATATCAGAAGTAAAAAATAATAAAGGGTGAAAATGTCTGAAAAATTTTCTCTGAATATTAAACTTCTATAGCCAAATAAACTATGATTTAAATACTAAGATAAAATAAACATATCCTCAGACATGTAAGGTTTTAGGTTTCACCACATAGGGACACCTTTTAAAAGAACTCTTACAGAGGGTACTCTCACACGAAGAGAAGTGAATCTGGAAATGATGAAGTATGAAAAATGAAGACAAATTCATTGTCATAAAAATAAGCAATACCAAAAAAATGTACAGCCACAACAATATAAGAATAAAATTCTAAATAACATCAAATTATAGTATGGAAGTCCATGTTATGAAGAATATGTCAGAGAGAGACATGAGCTTATAGAAGTTTTTATAATTTTCATGGGTAAGACATAGATATTTATAAACTTACGTAAAAGTATAGGGAAAAAAAAGAACTTCATGAAATTTCTGTAATGGGTGCCCACCAAAAGAATAAAAATAAGATGTATAACTATTAAATAACAGGAAAAAACTGAGCCAATAGAAAATAATAAGAAAAAAATAAATGAGATAGTTATTGTAAAATAAAATATAAAATAACACAATAAGACCTAATATAACAGTAATCACGATAAATGTACATGAATTCAAATCATCATTCAAAAATGAAGATTCAAATGAATTTATCGAAATAAAGCAAGACCTAGAAATATATTGCCTTAAAAATTTAAAACAAGGTATATAAAGTTTGAATATAATGAAATATAAAGGCAAATATAAATATAAAGAAAGTTGGGTAGCAATTTTAGAAATGACAAATACAATTTAAATATTGAAATGTAAAAGGAAATAAGAGGGATGATATATGCAAGTAAAAGAAGTTAAAATAATGAAGAAATACATATATATACCTATTAATATATCCTCAAACTATATAAAGCAACAAAATGATGGATAAAAAGTAGTTACATCAATAATTATAGTTAGAATGTTTAACCAATAGATCCAGAAGTGGTAAAAAAACAGTATTGAAAATTGGACTAATAGGATCACATTATATGTGAAAATATTCACATATAATTTTCACCCAACAAAAAGAGAATATATTTTGAGTACATATTCACAAATTAAAAAAATAATTTCAATACATTCCAGAGAATTAATATCATACATATTGTATACTTTAAGAAGGAAATTTGAAATTTTTAGTAAAAAGATAGTTAAATATTTTGTATATTTGAAACTATAAACATACCATTCATTACAAAACTCCTGACCAAGAATAAAATCTTATGGAAAATTATTCAGTATACAGATACTAAAACAGCACGTCATGATTTGTGGGATGCAGCTAAATCATTACCAAAAGTAATTTTTCTGATGTTATATTTATCAAAAAGCAAAAAACAATAAACACAAAAACAAAAGCAAATGAGCTAAATAATCAACTCAAATAGCTTAAAAATAAGCATCAGAATAAATCCAAAGAAACAAAAAGAAAGAAGCAATAGATCAGGGAAGAAATCAATAAAACAGGAAACAGCAAAAACGATAACAGTAAAGTGTGAACACATGGTTATTAAAAAAGATTGATAAATTATGCCATGAAAACCAGTCAGGATTTTAGAGGTAAGTCCAAATCTAGAAAGTGAAAAATAACTAGTAGAAACAAATTTAAAAATTGGAAACAGTGTAAGAACAACTACATACCAACAATTCAGAAAACCTAGATAAAATATATTAATTTGATATGATTCCCATGTGTAATATAAGCTTTTAAATGACCACCCCCCTCCTTTTTTTTTATATATTTTAGAGGGAGGTTTACTTTGGTGGACATGCCAAAGAAGTCTTTCACTCCAATTCAAAATCATGGTAATTTGCCTGCTTTGGGGAGCAAAGTAGCTCAGACTTAGGGTCAGATCTCTAATCTTTCAGAGTTTACAAGAGAAGACAGATGGTCTTAGTATGTTAAAAGAGCTCTTAGAAAAATTCGGTATCCAGAATGCGAGTAGATGAATAAGAAAATAAATTATATAATTATAGAACAAAACACAAAGAAAAGCCCATTGTACTTGAGGGCCAAGGATTCATCATCAGAGAGGCAAATGTTAACTCAGACTAACCCAGTCATGGAAGGTGATCTTAACTTGAATGATTAGAATGTGACTGGGTACTTTGAGCCTGAAAGGAGTTTTCTAATTTTCTGTTGGACCCTGTGAACCATATCCCCCTGGATGCATCTTAGCTTTTGGTTACACTGTTTATTCCCTTGTTTCAAGCCCTCTAGCTTTGATACTCAGAGTTCTGAGTAACTTTCTGCTAATATTAGTAACTTGGATTGACGACTAAGGGATTCAATCTCTCTGTGAAGGTGGGAGAATTGGTAATTTTAAGAGCGAGTACTTTTTTATACCCTGAGATCTAAAAGAAATATTTTATTTTGCTTTATTTTTATTTATTTTTCTGAAGGGAATATTTTATTTTAGGTCAGAGTAGTATGGTAATGTTCTTGAAAAAGACTGGACTGTAGTACTTCTCAAAATAATTGGGGCCCATAGATAGACTTCCTAAGGGAGGAAAAAAGTTATTTGTTCTTTTCAAAAGCACATGTGAGAATATGAATCCTTCATTTAATAAAGTGTTTGCTAGGAGAGCACTATTATTTTACATTTAGGTAATAGGCCCAGTAGAATAAACCTCTGGCACATTAACCATCAAATTAGAACAAGAGCATTTGTATCTGAATATTCAAAATATTAGCTAAAGATAATAAAATAAGCTCTAACAATAATTGGCCTTGTTAGCTGACTGGTTCTAACTACAAAATAGCATGCTATTCCCAAGAAGGAGATTCTTTATTTTAGTTCTGACCTGGTTGTCTTCTAGGTTGATTCCAGTCTGGGTTCAGTACTTCCGGAGAGCAGTTATGAATATCACTCTCATTGGCTTCATGCTTGGGTCCAGGACTGTTAGAGAAAACCAGGTGACAAATTAGTTCAGGGATTGGATAGTCAGTCATCTCTAACTCATAAAGTATACCTGATAAATTTTGATTTACACACAAGGAGTGAAGTAGAGTCCATTTCTTTGCCATACCCTAAACTTCATTTTTGGAACCTAAAGAATTTGTTCATTTTTCTTCCCAAACCTGGTAACTTTATTTCATATTTTACTATAATGAAATATCTGGGGATAGTCACTTTGCTTCAGATTAATAGACTTGGCTGATACATTGATGGAGATATAGAGAACTTCTTTGTTAAATAAAGACATTTGTTTCTCACCTCCATGTAGAGAATGAATGTTGTCTTTTTGTAGTGCAGGAAAGGAATTAAACAACAATTTAAAAAAATAAGAGTGTTGGGGATAAAAACAAACATCTAGTAATTATCAAGGATTAAAAATAATCATCCCAAACAGTAATAGTTTGCACAGGCAATGCTTTAAAGTTTATAGTAATACTCATATGTCATCTTTCATTCATTCAGTTATTCAGTCGTTTATTTAATATTTACAAAACACCAACTATACAGGCAATGGTGAGCTGCCTTTTGATTCCAAATAGATCTGTGAATTGGGTGCCATCCACATTTGAGAGGTACAGCATATGTTTCTATGGGACTCCTATGCATTGTTTTGTGATGGAATCGTCTCATTGATATTTCTGTTTATTTAGTATTTCTTAGGGCTTTAGAATTATCAGGCCCCTGAGGCTAAGAGCTTTAAATAATGCCATACCTTGCATGTATAGCTGCACGCTTTCCAAGTATCCAGTATGTACAAGGCAAATAGATGTTTCATTGGATTTAGCAGATGTAAAGTTTTAACAAAAACTACTGAGCAGCAGACAACTATGAATAATATATGTATTAGTAGTTATGTGAGAAAATAGAAGAGGTAACTAGAAAAGATCACTTTAAAATATTTAAGAATAAGCTTTCTTCTGTGCTTCATTTAAAATTAAATGCTCATACCAAGCAATTTAATTTAAATTCCAGTTGTAGCAAATATCATTTGACTAATTACTTAGATTTTTATACCTACTGTTCCACTGGTTGGTCTATTTGATCATCTCTTCCTCTAAACTGAGCTCCTTAGAGTATTTTATGTCTTTCCATTTGTGCCTTCCTAGCATTAAGAACAGTATTTGGCACCTAGTCAGCATTTAGTGTTAAGCTTTTTAAAAATTATTATTGATAAATTTCCAAAGATTATTTTTCTGCCTATGGGCAGTGTCATTCAGAAGTCATTATCATACAAAGTATCTTTTCTATATATATGCTGGAGAAAAAAACTGTTCATCTCACTGAACTTCAATGGAGAAATGGGTTGGCCTTAATTAGTATTTATACTGTACTGAATTCAGAGAAATCCCAATTTCACCAAGTTACTTATAACAAAAATTCAGTAAAGAATATCCAAGTACAAACAAAACAAAGCTATTTTAAGTGCATCATCTGACCACCAGGTTTGTGTTCACCATCCCCTCCCTCCCTCTCTCCTTCCCTCTTTCCTTCCCTCTCTCCCTCCCTCCCTTCCTTCCTTCCATCTTTCCTTCCTTCCTTCCTTTTCCTTTCCTTCTTTCTCTTTCTGCCTCCTTCTTCCCCTTTCTTCCTGCCTTTCTCTCCTTCTCCCACTTTTTTCTTTCTTGCTTGCTTGCTTTCTCGCTCTTTTTCTTTCCTTCTTTCTTTCTATTTTCTCTCTTCCCTTCCCTTCCTTCCTTCCTTCCTTCCTTCCTTCCTTTCCTTCCTTCCTTCCTTCCTCTCTCTTTCTTTTTCTTTCTTTTCTCTCTCTTTCATTTGAAATTCTTAGCAAATTTCAATTATAAGAAAATTATATTTCAAATTATACCTCCTTTTTTATGTTACTTTTGAAATATATCCAGATGAACAAATCTGGACAGCCTATTACATTTTCTCCCAAAATAATGTGATACATGAAAAATCTTTTCTTTGTTTGAGTAGGGTAAGAGCAGAGTAGCCAGATATAGAAAGACTTTTTAAAAAGTACCATTCTTCCCCAATACCCCAAAGGCGCAATGTCATAGACTCATCAGCACTTCTTACCTTGAGAGAATACAATAGAAGTATCATTTCCACTTTCATAAGATGGTGCCAAGAAAGGCTCTAAAACGATGTAACTATTTGTATTCTATCTTTTCCTATTCAGTTAGACCAGTACAATTGCAAGGGCAGAAAAAGATACTTACTACTGCTAAATGCAATATGCTTCTACAAAAATGCCTCAAATCTGATATTAATCACAAACTTTTTATTGATGCCCGGGTTGAGGTTCAAGACTTGTAATATAAATGGTAGGTCATTTGTGAGTCATGTCATCAATGAGCTGGTGACAGACTTTGTTACATGTAAAAAGAAAAATCAGCTTAAGAATATCTCAAATGTGTTGGCTGACCAGATATAAACAAAAAAGATTGGCATCCATGTAGCTCTATCTCACATATTCAAAAGTCCCTTTCCATTTACAGGGGGAAAAAGAGTTCATTATGTATTTATGAAAAACAAAATTACCTATTCATAACAATCAAAAGCAATATGTTTTGCTTATATCAATGGATAAAATTAATACAACTTTTCCTATACTAGTTCATTTGCTCTGATGTTATTTTGAATATCAGGACAAAATGTCAAGAATTATATTTAAAATGAGATAAAATTCTTCAAGTAAATTTCTCTATAGAGTCATAGGAATCGATTATTTGTTATTCATGGAAATGTTAGCACTTCTAATGTATAGAAGGGCTTTCATCTTTACTTATGACTCACCTACAGGGCATGGCTCAACTGTAAACATCGAGGTTCATTATTATTACTGCTGGCACTGCCTATTAATAACTGGATACCAGAGCTGTGTTTCCAGTGACATGTTTAATCTGCTTTTGATTAAACCAAGCTTTCAATTATTCTTGGATATTATTCTCTTGAATCATACTTTTGAATATTAGGAGCAACAACCTTACTCTTCTTTTTCTCATGTACTTTTAGATATGTCCCTGTCTTGTAAAAATGACTAGAGATGTACTGAGACTTCACAGTGGCCACTCTTCCAGATCAGTGTGTCCTTCTCAAAACAGGCAGAGATGGGAAAGGCAACTTCCTAGCAATAGGACAACGCTTGCTAGGATCATTCAATTTCTGAACTTGCTGCTGCTACCAAGGGTGGTAATTAGTACCAACCATGACAGCTTGTGGCATGACTGGGCTCTTGTTCAACACAAATAATCATTAGCTGCTAATGACTTTAAGTCACTGTGAACAAGGCAGAGATTGATCCTGTGACCTAAATGTTCCATGGGATGCTTAAGTTACATGGTCTCCAGTAACGGATGGAGCTGGGTGTCTGGATTGAGAACAGGGATTTCTTTTTTTAGTTGCAGAAATAATGTCTTCGAATAAATAATATATGATATTGGGGGGTCTCAATTTACTTAATTTAAACAATGAATATTTTACATGATGTCATGTACTGTGTATATAAAATTAGTGTCATACGAAAAAGACACATAAGATATGCATGAAGTACTTCAGTTTGCACCTTTGTTTACTTTTAGGAAATGTCACTTTTATTTTTCTTTCCAATGTGATTAGGATGGTTAGTTTTTTCAAATAATCTCTAGGTGATGGGTCACTTAATCAAGATTGTCTTGGCTAAAATGGAATGAAGAAATAGAAAATGAAAAATGACTCCCTCGAAGATTTTGGAAGATAAAACATGGTGAATTGGGAATTTAGTTCTTTATATACTTTACATATATTTAATATTTTGTATAAGTTACTGAATTTATACATATCTAGAGACAGACACACCAGAATTAAATAGAACAGAGGCTGATTTAACAAGAAGTTTCTAATGTAGCATAAAGAATATAAGAAATAAGAGTGGAAGAAATATAGAAATGTAATAAATAAAACATCTGAGATCTCCCATTGCCAAATAACCTTATCATAGCATTAGTAAATGCTTTAACTGTTAAACTGTTAAAACATATGAATCGGCATGGATTGGGAGTAAGAATTTTAGATTCTCTTTTTATTTTATTTGCCACTCACTTGTTGCATAACAACATCGAAAACAGTCACCACAAAGAACCTTTAAAAGATGGGTGATTATTGCCGCTCCATCAATGGCGACATTGGAGATGCAGGGTTGTTACCATACCCCGGCAGTAGCCAGTGAATGGTATAAATAACCAGCAGATATTAAACATGGACTTTCTAAGATGGAATTTTACTTTCAGATAAGCATAATTGCTACTTTCCTTTGCTAAGATTCCCTATAAATATGTATATATTAAAAGATTATCATATATGTAATTGGTCTAACAGTTATTAGTCTCAACTGGAAGATAACATGTAAGAAATAAAAATGAAATGACTTGGAAATTTGCCTGGCTTCTTTTGTATTGATAGCTTAGGGAGAGTAAAATATGGAAAGCAGAAACTAGGTTTTTCAGAACTGAATTCAATGATTTTGATATTCTAGGATGAAGGTGAGGTTTAGAATTTTTATGGTAACGTTAAGTGTTCATTCTCAGCTTGAAGAGTTTTATTCTAATTGGCTCAATTAAGTTGTAACTCTTCTTTACCAACTGGGTAAATTCTGCTTATGACAAGAACATGCTTAATATAGTAGTAAAAACTTATATTTATTGGGTGTCTGCCATGTCTCAAGAATTCGGCTAGGTACTTTCACATACATTATCTCATTTTCACAAAAACACAGTCCAAATTGATGGAGAAATAAGAAGCCAAATGTAAATTGTATCGCAACTCTCATGAAGCATGGGGCTGGTTCTTGGCAAAATTGTCACTGTTTATCTTTGGTCTTTCCAGCCTCCCTTCCTCTGAATTCTTTCCTAAATTCTTGCCCCATGAATATCTGCTCTAAAGAAAGTATATGATATTGGCTATTTGCATCTTATGAATATTAAAGCAGTATCAAAGACAAAATCCAAGATATTTTAATGCTATTATATTAATAAGATGATAGCTTATTTTAGGATAAAGCCCTAGGTACTCCCTAATATACAAGAATCTGGAATTCTCTGAGGTGCAGAGACTGAGAATCACAGGTCTAAAAACTGAAAGTTACTTACTGGACCTGGGGAAATAAAACCCAATTTCCTTGGTTATGGGTAAAATGATGGAATCATGATCCCAGAAAAGATTTACAGCGGTACTTTATTATTATTACAAGCCCTAGGACCAAAACTATAAAAGTGAATGTTTAGTGCCAAATGAAAGAGCTAAAACACTGTATTTCTTCTTTCATGAAGAAATCTTCAATATATTTTTCATGTGTATGTGTGTGTGTGTGCATGTATGTGTTTCCATGTCTGTATGTCCACATCTGTGAGTCTGTACCTGTGCATTGGTATGTATGTACATGATTTACCAGAAAGAAAAAGCACAGACAATGCAGAAGACCATGATAGTTGTCGCTGAGTGATAATACCCCAACAAAACAGAATCAGAAATTTTATTAAGCTTTAGCCTGTCTATGGATAAATCCACATCAGGTTAGGTTCATACAAGAAAAACAGCAAACACTCTCATGAAGTTATGGGTGTGAAAAAAAGGGAAGGAAAAAAATCATCCTAAAATTGTCAGTTTCAAGCCAGGTTAATGTGATCAAAGCCATAAAAATGTCTAAGGTGTAACAAAGCTACAAGTCTTAACTGGATAACTGGATGTGTGATGAATCTAGCTGGATCCTGTTTTCATCTGTGAATTGAGGATAATCTTTGAAAAGAAACGTAGGCCTTCTGACTGCTTAGATTCTTCTTCTAGGATCAGCCTTATAATTCAGGTCAATTAAAGGAGATTGGCAGAAGTTCTGTGGTGAAAACAAAAGCAGGTTTTCATGCTACATGTGCTGAAGGTTAAGCAATAGACTGTCGGCTTCTTGGGACAGGATGTACAACTGGATATGTGCTAGGTTCATTACAGAGAGAGCTTGAAGTATCCACCAGGGTTACAGTCAACAGTTATTAAATCCATTTCCTACTTATGTTCTCTAAGGTTCATCACAGGCCTCCTTCCTGAAGTAACCTGATTCTTCTGCCGTGAATGTATGATGTGACTTGCAAAGCTTCTCTCAGTATAATACAGTACACTCTTTATTACTGTCTTTTTCTCAAGGGCTGGGCATTTTCCCCAGCTGGCTCTTAGTTAGCTCTTGAGAAATCAAATCCTATGTTGTTTTATGTATATTGCCCTGATTTAATGTTTTATTATTATTTAATATTTATGGATGTGACATCATAATCATTGTGGACCCACTGCAAACTTCCTTAACCTCATTTTGACAGTCTATATCCACAGTATCCACAGGGCTGTAGATGCTCTGTGTAAAAAAAAAAAAAAAAAAGATGCAGCTTTCAGAGATATCATTTCACTGAGATATCATTAGCAAGTTGCTAATTAGCATGCTTTTTCTGCATCATTTTGGATGGTCTCAGTCTTGCATTCAGCTCTTGTGTAGCACGCTTTATTTTTTTATTATTATTATTATTATTATTATTATTATTATTACCTTTCTTAAGAATACATCATGAAATTTCAATTCATGTAATTACATCTGGAAATAGCACATCCATCATTTTCCAATAATTAAGTGTGGTTATTTTATTGCTGATGTACTATTTGGTAAAACCTCAAAATTTCTTTGAGCATTATTTTAGAATCTAGCCCATGAAATTGGTTATCACAGATACTTAAAATTTTGTGGTAAGCCTAAGGAGATCTCAGGATAATTTTGGTGATACCTTATTAATTAAATCTCATCATCCTGAGGGGTTTAATTGAGAGGAGGAAATTCTGAATTGTAATACCAACTGCTGCAACCACTTTATAAAAATGTTAAGACAGTTAACAAGGCCCAAACATATACAGATTACTATTAAGTAAATTGTAAAGTTATGCACACCTCCACATGCACACATGCATGTAGATATACACATATCTGTAGCAGTCAAGACTTTGTCTTAACATGAAGATATAGATAGGTGAAATTTGCATCAACCTCACCATCAAGTCTCATGTATAAACTCAACACTTTCTTCATTTCCTCTCCTCTCCCGTTTCCTCTGCTACAGAAGTCCATGGAGACCCAACCACTCTTAGTATTCTCACTCTGATTGGTTTGTTCTTCTAGCTACTATTTCCTTTGACATTGAAAGTCCTGGCCTGCCACCACCATAACCCCTAGGACTACTTTTTCCTACATTTGAAGTCACAAGACTATAAAACCTGGTACAGAAAGTGCTGGGCAAGCAAGAGCTCCAGCAATCTTTAAGTTCAAATAACTAAGCATGGAATCAGCTTCTGAAAGCTGATTGCCCCTCCATCTTTGCACAAGAAATATATGTTCCATAACAGCTAGGGATAGGTCCTACCTTACATTTACTGGGTGTCCAGAGCCTACAATTGTATTATGCATAGAGTTTTTCATCTGTTAATGAAATAAGTGATAAAAATCTTTAGGTATCATTTTTAATTAAAAATTTTACTGAGATAAATGTAGATTCACATGAAGTTTTATGAAATAATACAGAGAGATCCCTTGTATACTTTGTCCAGTTTTTCCCAACAGTAACACTGAGTAAAAAGTACGGTATAATATCACAATCAGGATATTGATATTGATATAATCCACCAATCTCATATGTGTATATGTGCATGTGTATGTGTGTGTGGAGGGGGTGCGCTTGGGTATCCACTACCACAGTCAAGATATTGACTCTTGCTGCCCTTTTATAACCACAGCTACTCCCTCTTTCTTCCTCATGCCCCATTTCTAACTTCTATCAACCACTAATCAATCCTTTATTTCTAAAATTTTGTCATTTCGAAAATGTTACACAAATGGAATAATACAATATGAGAACTTTTGGGGCTGTTTTTTTTGTTTTTGTTTTTTTTGTTTTTGCTTTTTCCTGCTCAGTATAACTCTCCGGAGATTCATCTAAATTGCTGTGAATGGGGAACCTGTTCCCTTTCATTTCTGAATAGTATTCCATGGTATACATATATGATAGCTTAACCATTCATTTATTAAAGGACATCTTAGCTGATTCCAGTTTTAGCTATGACAAATAAGGATATTATAAACATTTGTATACAGTTTTAGGTTTTTTTGTGAACATGTATTTGTCTTTCTCTGGGATAAAAGCCCAATAATGTAAGTTACTGGATTGTATGGCAGATACATGCTCAGTTTTTAAAAAACTGTCAAAACTGTTTTCCAGAGTGGCTATCCCATCTTACATTCCCACTAGCCATGAATAAATGGTCTTATCTCTCCAGTTTTCCCATACCTTTGCCAGCATTTGGTTTTGTCAACTATTTTTTTATTTTAGCCACATTCTCATAGTTGTATAGTCATATCTCATTGTGGTATTAATTTCCCTAGTGGCTAATGAACATCTTTTTCTTGTCTTTATTTATTATTTGTAAATGCTTTTCAGTGAAATGTCTATTCATGTTTTTTGTCCATTTTCTAACTGAATTTGTTTTTTACTGTTTAAGACTTCTTTATATATTCTAGATATAGTCTTTGTCAGATATGTTGCTTGTAATTATTTTCTTCCAGTCTGTAGCCTGTCATTTCATCCTCTTCACATGTCCTTTAACAGAGTAACAGTTTTTAATTTCTTCACATCATTTTAACAATGCCACAAGTGGAGAAAGAGGGGAAATATTGGGGTCTATCATTTAAAAACCAACACCGAGATGTAAGTTATACTTCAAAGTCTACAGAAACCATAGTTTCATATCTAGTTCAGTCTACAGATGACAACAGCTGGTGACAAAATAAGATATTTGAGGGCATGTTGTAACAAGTGGTTCTCTATATATACACTTATTCATTCGATAAATAATTATTCAGTGAGTCTTATGTGTTTGGCCCTATGCTGGTGATGCAATGGTAATTAAAATCACAAGAACGTCCTTTGCTCATTTTTTAAATCAGTTTTTTTTTTTTTGGTGTTGAGTTGTATGTATGTTTTCTTTATAAGTTTGAGATATTAACCCCTTATCAAATGTGCCATTGAGGAATATTTTCTCCTATTCAGTAGGTTGTCTTTGTTTATAGTTTCCTTTGCTATATAAAAACTTTTTAGTTTAATGTAGTCTCATTTGTTTATTATTTCTTTTTTTTTTCCTTGCCTGAGGAGACATAGCAGAAAAAAACATTACCAAGAGCAATGCCAGAGACTTTACTATCTATGTTTTCTTTTAGGAATTTTATGATTTTGGGTCTTACATTTAAGTCTTTAGTCCATATTGAGGTTATTATTCTATATAGTAAAAGGCAGTCCAGTTTCACTTTTTACATGTATGTGTCCAGTTTTCCTAATACCATTTAATAAAACACTGTTTCAGCCCCTTGTATATTCTTGCCTCTTCTGTCATAGATTAAATGACTATATAGATATGAGTTTATTTCTCGGCTCTCTGTTCTGTTCCATTGATCTATGTGTCTATTGTTATTCCAGTACCATGAATAGACATTTCTCCAAAGAGGACATACAGATGGCCAATGGATATGTAAAAAGATGCTCAACATCACTAATCATCAGAGAAATGTACTCATCTCCACAATGAGATACTGCGTCACACCTGTAGAATGGCAATCATCAATAACTCAACAAACAACAAGTGCCAATGAGGATGTGAAGAAAAGGGAACCCTCATGTACTGCTGGTGGGATTGCAAATTGGTGCAGCCACAATGGAAAACAGTATGTGGGTTCCTCAAAATATTAAAAATAGAACTACCTAATGACCCAGCAATTCTACTTCTGCATATTTAACAAAAAAAAGCTAAAACACTAATTCAAAAACATATATGCACCCCTATGTTCACTGCAGTGCTATTTATAATAGCTAAGATACAGAAGCAACCTAAGTGCCCAATGACAGATGACTAGATAAAGAAAAAGTGGTACATCTATACAATGGACTATTACTTAGCCATAAAAAGTGAAATCTTACTATTTGCAAAAACATGAATGGACCAAGAGGGTATTATGCTAAGTGACGTAAGTCAGACAAAAACAAATACTATATGATCTTACTTATATGTGGACTCTAAAGAACAAAATAAATGAACAAAATAGAAACAGATGCATAGATACAGACAACAAATTAATGGTTGCCAGATGGGAGGAGGCTGAGGGGCTGGGTGAAAATGGTGAAAGGATTAAGAAGTACAAATTTGTAGTTACAAAATAGTCACAGGATGTACAGTACAGTATAGGGAATACAGTCAATAATAAATAATAAATAATATATATAGTGCCAGGAGGTTACTGGACTAATTGGGGAGATCACTTCGTAAATCATATAAATGTCTAACCATTGTGCTGTTCAACTGAAACTAATATAAAATAATATGAAATGTCAACTGTAATTGAAAATAAAAAAGTAAAATCAAGAATGCATAACTAAAACTGAGGTAAGAACTCTGAAGTAATGGAGTTCTGTATGATAAGACCATTTAACAGAGGAACTAAAATTTTCCTTAGGAAATAATACCTGAGTTGAGAGCTGAAGGATGAATAAGAGTTAACAGTGTAAGGAGTGGACGAGAGGTTAAGCAGTGAGGTTGTGAGATGGGGGGATATAGTGTACTCAAAGGAGGTGCCACAAGTACAGAGAATTAGGTGTTCACAGAAATGAGTAGACTGCCATTTCGACATCTAGAGAAAGGATCACTGCAGGAGTGGTTTCCTTTGGGAAGGAACAAGGACAACTATTTACCCGCCTTTGAGGCTGAATCTAGAGGCCTCAGTGCTTTGTCCACTCAGAGCTGAGGTCACGCTTTACTCCAGTCAATTTTATGAAATTCCTCTTCAGTCATACCTAAAACATTTTGTAGATCTAAGGCCCAAAACCCACATGTCCTGAATAGCTTTAAGACCTAAGTCATAAAAAAGGTAGTGTGTTAGAAAAAAGCAGAAAAAGTCAGAAAATCTGAGGGAGTAAGAGAAAAGGAAAGGAGAGAGAGAAATGTAAACAGAATCTGTGACAAATAAGAATGAGGAATAAAGGATGCATACGGCATGGAGTGCCATCCATTATTAGCTGGCATTTTCTCATGGACAGAAGCTCACACATGTGTATACCTTCCTTTCCCCAGCGATGACTGATGGCAGGGCTGCTATTTTTGTGGAAGAGTGGCAACCCAAAGGGACACACTGGAGTCATTCATGGGGGAGTCTTGAGAGCTGGAAAGTGCCCATGATAAAAATCAGCAATCATGTTATAGAAGCCACTGGAGGGATCAGGCAGGAGTGGGTGTAGGTACATCTTTAACATAAATTAGGATGAAATTTTACTCTAGATTCACGGAGTCAGGTTTCCAAGTCTAGTTGAGACATTTGATGTCTGTGTTTGTTTATACCTGACAAATCATAGTTTCTTTTGTGTATTTTAATTAAAAACTGAAAAAGAGAAAGGAAATATCTCTCAAGCTTTTGGATGGCAAATGAATCTTACAAAATGTTTTCTAATGAGCTAAGTATAAATGATTCAAAACTATATAGAGTGAATTTCTCAAAATATCAAGCAAAATAAAAACAAATATATAATGAGCAGAAATATATTGTTCCAATCAAATCTTTCAAAATTGCTCTGATTAATTTGCAGAAAGTTCCCAGTCCCCATTGTGTTTGTCTAAAAGTTTAACAGAAAAGAACCTATGATCTCAGAGACAAATGAAATCTAATATACTTTGAATATATATTAATAAACACATATTTAAGAGGTCAGTTCAGTTCTAGTGGTTTATGCTGCTTAAGTGTACTTGTTTGCTCCATGGAGAAACTATATGGTTTACTCAGCAAGTACAAAAGGGTTCATTTTTGATATTGCTGGCATTTAGAAAACTGGCCTTTTTTCCCCCTCCGCCACCATATTCATATTGTAATTCCAGCATATGGGAGGGACTGGCAACATTGGTAGTCTAGGCTATGGGGAAGTAGGGGAAGCTGGCAGTGAGAGGGAAAAGTGCTGAAATGCTCAGGATGGCATTGTAGAACTAATTACAATTGTGAATGACTATCTCAGGCAGTGTCAAGGCAGGTTTGCCTCTCTGAATATTACTCCTTTTTTATGCCTGGAAGATTCAGGAAGATGCTTACTTTTCACCTCAGATAACTTTTTATATTCTACTGAGGCACATTCTGTTGGAAACTGTGCCCTAAAAGGCAACTACATACAGATATTGGCCAAGTGGTTATATATATTAGCTAGTCCATCTGCAAAATATATAGGACCAGATCTTTGCTCTTGTCTTACTGAATGAAAAAGAAAAAATATCTGGAGATAGGAAAATCAAGGAAATAAAAGCATGAACCAATTATATTTTTCTCCATCCCACCCATTTCCTTGACATGGTATGAGATTTACAAACGATTTCATTGTTTGAACTCAGAAAGTTTTTCTCACAATACTGTTTTCCCTTAGGAATTCTAATCTATTTTGTAGAAAGTCATCTAATATGGGGGAACTTTCTGATAGCACGAGTTTCTCTGTTTCTTCATTGCTCTCAAATTTTGTAAAATGTAGTTGTTTTGCCTAAAGAGAGAGAATAATAAAGTTTCCTGAGGGAAAATTTTCTCAATATGGGAGAACTTTACCAGGATAAAGGAGCTGGAACGTTGATGCTATCATATAGTTGGAAATCACTCTTAAGAGCTTGAGGAAAATCATGTCCAACATTAAGTGAATAGAATGCCAACAATACAAGATAGACAGTAATCAAAGTATCAGGGAAATAGATAAACTACATGAGGCTAGAAAACCTGCCTGATGACGATGTTCTAAGGGAGGTCCCAGAGGACATTTCATTTATAAAAGCAGTAAGAAATATTTTGAAAAGACACACCAACATCATTGAGAAGCTCTGTAGTGGCTATGCTCCATAGAACAGAGGCAGGCGTTGACTTAATGGAACAGGGCTCCCCTATGGCAGGGGGAAATGACAGGATATAATATAGGCTAATTATTAAATGTCAAAAGCCAGTTTGGCACACTTACTGTAATGAGCAGCAAGGCCAGAGTGGTAGCTGGGAGATCTGAGATGCAGAGAGCTCTTGACATGGTTAATAGAATATGGCATTTCTAGGGGCAAGATAGATGGGAAACCTATCTTGAGCAACAAAGATATTGCTCAATTTATGCAATTAGAATAAATCAAGAGTAGATCATCAATAGGCTAGGCAACTTCCCCAATAAAATATCAAAATCTTTTATCCTTTTTCTGGATCTGAGCCAGTTTACCAATATATAACCCACTACAGAAAAGATTAGATCCTCAGTAGAAAGGCCATAGCAAGATCATGACAAATTATATGGAAATAATTCCCCCAGCACTTTCATAAAGAAATCTATGGTACTTACTTAATAACTATACACTGAAGACAGGGCAATTCCCAAACATTGAGGAATGCTGGATACAGAGCCTATGCACAATAAATAATAAAGTCCTAGCTCAGGTTTGGCTAAAGAGGTCTAAAGATCCACCCATTAATTATTTTCCCAGTTTCTGAAAATGTACTTCTATGTAATGGGAAGAAACCACACACTGCTGCCTAAGCCTGTGGGGTAAGAGTAACCATAATGAGGAATACAAATAAAAGTCTCAGAAACAGCCTCTTGTTTCCTATCTTTCCTTCCTGGGACTGAATTCTCATTCCCCCAGGTTTTGGGAGAGTTGGAAGTCAACAATGCAAAGCTGACTTCCCATCTCCTCAATAACTGGGTCATTCCTTCCCAGGGGAGCCTGAATCAAATGGTTGATGAAGAGATATAAAGTTGACTTTTTTGCCCAATTTCTGACAACTGTGCTGTCAATATTTCTAGATCCAGAGCACCCCATGAGATTGGCTGAGGTCTTTGTGGTACCCACCTTCTCTCTGTGTCCAGTCCTATTTTTTTTTTTATCATCCCACAGGTGGCAATGCCCACGGTACTCCCCAATAAATGTTGTCCATGAAAATCTCAGTTATTTCAGAATCTACTTCCAGGGGATCTGACCAGCAACATCATCCTTTCCCTTTTCAAAATAAAAGGACTGTGGGACTTGCCCAGCAAAATAAACTCACATTTATTTTGGTCAACTCGTCCAGAGTATCAGGTATATTAAGTGATCTTTTGTTTGTGGGCTTCTTAATATGAAATAAACTTGATTTGGTGAAATGTAACTTGGGAAATAAGCTGATTCTTTTGTTTGGGATCCACCTAGCATTTCTATCAGAATTGAACCTTAGAATTTAAGTACAGCGGTGGTTCTTTGGGAAGAGTTGTCTATTTCTCTTCCATTTTTGGGAACTCAGACTTGTCTTGAACCATACCACTGAGTGGAAAGGAGCCTCTTTATTCTCTTGAGTTTTACATGCAAAATGGTACGCTCTTGTGTCAAAATCCACCAAATCTGAAATAAATGCTTCTTTTCTCCTTTCTCTACAGTAATTAAGTTGTTGTTTTTATGATAGTAAATCAGGGACAATTTCTTCTTTCATTTTGATATTTTAAAATTAACTTCAATTTAAAATTTTAGGGTTCAGACTGGCTTTTGTCCATGGTTTTCATAAGACTTTATAACTTTTACAACCGAAAGGCTATAAAACACCAAATAACTAGAAAAAGTTACTAATATTTACCAAGTATTTACTATGCGCCTGCCTTTATGCTTAGTGTATGCATATGCATTACTTCATTTAATCTTCATAACCATCATGTATTATAATTATTCTTCCCATTATATAAAAGTTGAGAGGTAAACCGATATGGCTAACGTCAGACCGTTCATCAGCTGAATAATCAGCGTTCTAAATCCAAGGTCTTAAATCCAAGTTCAAAGCTTTTTCCACAGCTAATCTGATTATGTGTTTTGTGACTAAAACCCATTTCCTTTTCATGACTTTTTTAAAGATCAAAAAATTGTATCATGCTTACCAGAAATATTGTGATTTTACAGAGAGTTAGACTCTATTGAAATTTTATTTTAATTTCCAAAAATCACAGAAAAATTTGTGGACTGATTAAGAAGAGGAATCCCATTTTTCACCTCTGAAAGCAGTAGACCATATCATCATCATTTTTAATTCTTTGATCTGAACTTGAAAAATATTTTCACTTGCACAGAATAAAAATTTTGTATTTAAAATATAATTAGTTGTGGCTCATGTGTGTATATATGTGAAGTATGTACTTGTGTATTTAATTTGTAAGACACATATGATTGCCTCCTGGAAGTGAATTAATGACTATTAGAGTAGTTTAGAAATTTTTGATGTATTTGGGGAATGATTCCCTGCCTATTTACCAGTGGTTTTAAGGGACACCAGAATGAAGGGGCCAAGTAATGCTTTCCCTAAGTCCATCCGAAAACAATGACAATGACTGTACAAGAGGAAGGACAACAGGCTTCCTCTTTCTGTTGTTCTCTCTACCTTAGATATAGTTGACCCTACCTCTAATTGAGTGGTAATCAAAGGAATAACTTTAGGATGTAAATCCTTCTGCTTTATCTTGCAGTTAAAAGAAATCCTGAGAGCTAGCAGAGTATAATAGTCTAGCATAGCCTAGATAGGGACAACCATTTTAGTAAAATAAATAGCTAGGAGGAGATAAGTGATTCTAGAAAGTACCGAGAAATAATTGTATGTGTTGCCTTAAGTCAAGAGCAGAATGTTGTCAACAACAAATATGTCACATTTCTTTCTCTGAGGAAAAAACCAGTGAGTGCAACATATCATTCATGTCATTATATCCAGAGCAACTCTCATTGCTTTGAGGTCTGGAGCAACGACTCAGAGTGCACTAGAGTGTTGTCCATCAACAAGCATTTTCTACTTGTTACTTATACTTCATTTTAGTATCTTGGGGTCATTGTGTTTTTATGTGGGAAAACTCAAGGCTACCCAATAGAGTCTATTTTGACACTGACTCAAAAGGGTGACACAATATCCTGATTAAGTGCTCTCACAAATGGTTAATCTTACATAGCACTGCGGTTGTTCTGTTAAGTGCAAAACCTTTGATTTAGTTACTTAAGCAAACGCTGCATATTATGACCAATGAAAGCTCGGATGTCCTGCAGTTAAACTACTGGAGTGATAAGATGTCATTCTTGTGTGTTTATGTTATAATTTCTAAACTCTTCTGTTTTATTCAATTCAATGTCTTGAAAGTTTAATATGATTAATTGCTTCTTGCTCTGGAAATTAGCATGTTCTCTGATAAACTGTTTGAGTGTTCGGGCATATAAACCAAAAAGATTTAGATTCTTGACACTGTGTATAGTATACAAGTTGATGAAGGGAATCTCACTATCGCATGCCAAGCAGGTTCTTCAACACTATATACACTTCTAGAAAGACTGCTGAAAATTAACAGAGATTTGGAAAGTTAACCTCCACTCATTGCAAGTTTTTTATTAAAAAAAATTATGAATAATTGAGCTGTCATTAAGTAGGTGAAAAAATCATAAAGGTTTACTTTACACACAACAAACACACAGAGCCATTAAGTAATATATATTTTCTAAAATACTCATGAAGGCTAAAGGAAGACACTAAAACAACTATAGATGGTGGTGGCTGTGGGAGAGATAAAGCAACAGTGCCACCAATTATCTTTATCAGCCATATTACCCCATTATGTAATTCATAGAGATATGTAGATATATCTTTATAGACTGGCTTTGGTTTATCTCTAGAGACAGATGTTATCATTTAAGTTGAAGCCAGTACATCATACATTCATAAAAGCCAGATGGATGACACCGCTTATGGGGAATTTAGTGCCTGTCTATAAAGGCCAGATGGGTGCCGCGTCACAAAAAAAGTTTATATTGGCCAGCTATGGCTGCACTCCAAAGAGTAATGAAATGTTCTCAATTCTCCAAAGAATTTTCCACTCTTTGTCTACTGTTGTAACTGTCTGCAGAACCTTTCAGGACTGAGACTTACCATTAGTATAATCATATTACATCTAAAGACAGTTGTTCTTTTGGTAGTATATAAAAAAAAATAAGGTGCTCAGTAACCTACTTGAGCCAAAGAAAATAAACCAGTCAGATTCTAAGAGAATTTTATGCTGAATTTTTCTTTCATTTATAAATGGTTTTGAGTCTAAAGATGTAATTAAAAATATGTCAAAATGTGCATGAGACCTCTGATAGAAAACACCCTAAATCTATTTGCTTTATACTAGATTTCAAAACCTTATGGTGAATGAAAATTAAGCTAAGCCTGAGCGGAAACTGAATCGATATTCCATCTTTATGTAGTGTCCTCATAAAACATTTATGTTTGTGACTTGTTCTCTTTGCTGACTTGATGGCTGAATCAGTTATGCTTGGTTTCTTAAAATTTCAGTCTCATAAATAGTTTGCTTGTGGTATAATGTTATGTTACTTAAAAATCGTAGATTTACAATTGACTCTTTAAATTTAAGGGAGAACCATCTCAAGGCTTTGTAAATATTCAAATTTATGAATATCCCAATAACAAATTATTTTCTCCATCAAACTTTTTATAGTCAAAGACTCATAACTTTCTTAGATTATTTTATATTCTCTCATTTTTCCCTTAACAGTCACAATTCTCTCTCCTTTTAGGACTATTTGGTTCACAAAGAAACAAAATTTGTGTCACCTCATGATTTTTACTCTCTACATGGTGATAAGTAGAAAATAACAGATTTTAGTTAGCTATGGATAATGATGCCAGTAAGCTTCTAACTTGTATGACATCCAACTCAAATTTGTCAAAGTTACTCACTGTTGGTGAAACCATGAATGTTAAGTATGGGAATACTACGAGCTTACCATGCTGCCTAATCCAGTACACCTGTACATGGTAAAGCTTTTAAGGCTTTAGAGACAGATGGATATTTAATGTGGCTGAACAGAAGAAAGAAGCACTTTGATTAAGAAGAGGGAAAACATAAATCTCTCCCCATCACTGAGGTCTTTATTGCCTACAAATTTCTCCAAATATTTCCATATAGCTTCTTTTAACACAAAGTTTGAGAAACACTAAGCTAAACAATGAATAGAATATTCTACCAAATTTTAGGTGTTGTTGCCAAGGGTTCAGAATGGATACCACTTGGATTGTTCAGTGAGAAATTGCCGTGGCCCAATATTATGAATATTTTTTCCCCAAAATGAAAGGAATCAGATTTGTAGCTAAAACAATATGTCTTTTACTATCTTTTATAAAGTGTTGTTACTAATCGCATAAATATATGTAGTTATTACAATCTGGTTGCTTTAGGAAATTTTGTAACAGTAAGTTCTTTATTGGACAGATAAAATTTTCTCTCACATTTAATATTAATTTTAATGACAGTACCAGTTCTAAAACTTACAACTCTTTTGGATGCACTGGAAAATGTTCACAGTCATATAAATGAGAGGGTTTAAAATGAAGTTCAGGAGTAACTGTAATTAGGTTTTTTGTTTATTTGTTTTTGTTATGTTTTTAGCTTGAGGAAGATAAGCTGTGATTATATCACTACTTATTATTCAAACATCTGGATAAAATGGTACTATTTGGAAGCCAAAATATTTTGTCTGTAATAATCTGAATATTTACATCCTGAAGTAAATTGCTAAAAGACGATTCTAAAGTCTGAGAACTGCAGAGGTCATCACCGCAAAAATAAAATTAAAATAGGCACTTTACTTTTCTTGCTTGACTGATAACGGTTTTTATTTCTCTAGACTATATATAAATATGGATAAAGCCAATATAATTTTTTGCCAATTCTTGTTTGATCTTTACTGAATTTTAATCACACGGTGTGAATAAAATTAACCAAAAGTTAAGGGCTTACATTTGGTACCAAATACACTACACATTTACAGACTTTTCCTAATGTTCTAAATAATTATTGCTTGTTTGCTTTTGTAATTGAGGCAGATGTTTGGCATTGATAGTAACACCAATGGAATGTTTTAATTTATTAGAATGTTCACAGCCTTTTCAAGGCTGGTACCTAAATGCAAGCTAAGGCAGTAATCTGTGAATTAGTTTCTATTTTCAAAGGTGGAGTTGCTATGGATATTTAAACAGGATTTGACTGAAAAAGAAAGTTCTGGCTAAATCAAAGCATTAAAACATTTTAGTGAAGTTTAGATTTCATTTCACTTTCCAAACTCGCAAATGAATTTCCCCCCGCATGAAAGGCGGATGATGAGAAGACTGGGAAGAATGTCGTCACTGTAAAGTGAAGCACAGCCCCTGATTTCTGTGTAGTTGCCACCATTCCATTTCAATCTTTACTTCCAAAGTCTGAGCATGATTTCTATTGTGGTTATCTACAACTAAAAATGTTGAACTGATAACAAAGAATCATCAAGTTATTCTAATAGGAGGATGGCAGACAATTCATTTTGGCTTAAGAAACTACAGTAGAATTTGACAAAGAAACCAAGGCAATTCCTTGGTTTCTACAATTTTGTTGCAAGAAGATATCTTAAGATGGGAAATTGACTGAGAAGTCCCAGACAACACCGCCACTTTTGCAAGGTGGACTCAGCAAGTGAGCCCTCGTACTCTGACCAAATCTGGTCTGGATCATCTTAACCAGAGATATAGACAAGGGATGAGAGAAGATCTAGGCTAAATCTATGGTATAACTATAGCATTTATCTCTTTCATCTTTGATTTTAAGTAGACTGACAGCTCTGATCAAATTCAAGTTAGTGTTATCTTCTGAATGACTCCTTCCTCAAGGGAGGCTCCTTAGTTAGCAGGGTGTGGGAAAAGAAAATGCAAGCGATAACACGCACTTTTGGAGGCTCTCTGGCCATACTCCAGCCTTCTGTAATATGTGCCCCATTTCTTATCAGTCTCAGTATCTAATGCCTTTCTGCAGTTGAAAATGAGTGCTTTATTGGTGGTTTAATAGAACTTGTAAATTAAATCTTTACAATTGATAGAAAGAAATATAGCAGATAAGAACAGAGAAACAGAGGAGTGGGTAGTCTTAGTTACTGGGGCGTGAAAATACAAAAGAGGACTGATGATATTAAGTTTTGATGGATGCAGGTTGCCATCTATAATACGCACTAAGTACAACCTTGGAAAATATTAATGACTCCGATTATGGTACTAAGTGAAATGATACTATAGAGTCAAGAGGAATCCTGGATTGTAAAACCACCCCCAAAGGTATACGTCATGAGTAAAAACTGGTCTGAATTTTCAATACATCCTCACGAGGGATCCTGCTAAAGGGATGATGGTTACATAAAAACTAAGCACAAATTCACATGGAGGAACTAGAAAATGATTCTCTTCTTTTTGATGGATTAATGCAAATTATGAGAAGACCAACACATCTAAGAATAAAATTCATAAAACCTGGTCTTAGACTGTAGCTTTCTTTATCCCCAGTTCTCTAGAAAATGGAATCTGTGACAAAGCTTACATACTCAGGCTTTATCAGTAGCTGCAATCTCAGAGCTGCAGGTCTGAGGCAAAAAAAAGAGAGCGGGGATGAGGCAGGGAAGAAGGGAAGAAAGGAATATGGACATAAAAAGATACATAATCAAACTGACCATAGCTTCATAAGAAATACAACTGATGACTTGGTTCACAGTGTTTTCCAAACAGGCCCTGACTCAGAACAAACCTTTAGGGCAAGGTTCTATAGACTTTTTCTGTAAAGGGCCAAATAGTAAATATTTTAGACTTTTCAAGGCATACGGTCTGTCACACACAATTACTCAACTCTGTTATACCATGAAAGCTGTCATAGACACTAAGTAAATGAATGGGCATGGCTATGTTCTAATAACACTTAATTTACAAAAATAGGAGGCAGGCCAGATTGGCTCTTTGACTGTAGTCTGACAATCCCTGTCTTAGAAGGAAAAGGAGAGAAATTTACTTGACCTTTCTTTGCTGTCTTCCTTCTCTCATTGGTCAAAGTTCTCACAACAAAGTGTTCGTAATTCTAGATTTGTCACCTGCCCCTCCAGGTAATCACTGAGAAAAAAGATTCTGTGTACCACAGTGTGGTTTATCATCTGAGCTTGGAAATGTTGGAGGAGTTATTGCTTCCACAGGTCCATTCATGCTATACCTGGTTCCGAGAACCATGGTGATGCCTACCACAGTAGCAGAGGCTGACATGCTAGTACTGTGTGGTAAGGGACAATGTGGAAGCTCAGGCTGTCCACTTGAACAAGCAGCCATGGACTAGGGACTAGGACCCTAGTGGGGCTGATGCAATCTGGCAAACTACCTAAACTGAGTCTGGTAATGTATCCTATTCAAATAATTAAAACTTTTCATAAAGAAAATATAATTGAAAAGTGCTGATTGAAACATATCCGATCTATATACTTTGCTATAAAGTTTGTTAAATTACCATCGCTGAAAGATTTTCCGCATTTCTTAATGACTGAGCCTTAAATGGCTACTGAGAAAATTGGAGTATAACCAACATTTTAAGGTAATAATTAAGAAGACATACTGTCCTCTCAGGTGTTCCCTGGGGCTGTTATAATCAGCTGCAGAGTTAGTTGATGAGATGGCCATGGGAGATATGGCCCCATGTGTCACACACAGAAGTGGGCTAACTTGAGATATTGGCGTCAGAGAGCCTGGGTTCAAATCCTGGTTTTGTCTTATGGATCAGTGTTTGACTTGCAGCAAGTTATTTAATATCTCTTCAAGCCTGTTTCCTTGTTTATAAAATAGAAAATTAATACTAATGCTGTGAGAATTAAATAGCATGGTAAGTAAACTGGCATACAATGCTTTGTACACATAGACATTTGATAAATGCAAACTATTAGCTACTCTGTGTGCATGCTTTATAAGGCTACTCTCATAGTCAATGTGAGCCTCTTGAGAGGAAGCTTCCTGTGGCTGACTCAGTTGGTCTCCATTCCCACCTTTACTATGTACTATTATAAACACGTAGCAGGGGTGACCATCTCTGGGAGCTTCTCCATCTGTCAAATGAGCATAATTTATACCAACCTATAAGCTTTTATTGGGAGCATCAATTATTTAATATGTGTATGAAGTACTCTGTATACTATTTCACATATAGTAGGAAGTAACTCAATGGTAGGTGCTATTATTACAATTCTTATAATTTACAATTCATCTCATATAACAAAAACATTCGCTATTTAGTTTCTGTCTTTTCTCAAAAGTCTCCCATATAGATATAATGGGTCACGTCCAAAATAGTCAAATCTTTTGAATTTCTTTTTTTTTCTATTTCAATTATTAGAATTGTCTGATAACATCAGTACCACCATGAGCACTGTACTGTGCAGTGGGCTACACAGCATTTTGAAATGATACAGGATCTGATCTTTCATGTAGCTTTCACATGATGATGCTGTGATAGTGGGAAAAGAGAGTAAAAATTCCCCTATTTTGAATATTAACTACTTCCCAGTCTACTGGCATGCTTTACATGGAGTTAATCACCAAAACAATCCTATAGGTAGGCACTCTTACTATCATTTTCAGTTTACTGATGCTTGGAGAGTTTATATAACTTCCCCAAAGCCACTGAACTATTCCATGCCCCAACTGAAACATGAAATTGTCCAGCACCAAAGCCTGTGCCTTTTAACTATTCTACACTAAGCTTCTTCATGAGAATAGAAGTCACAAAAATGTCCTGTTCTTCCTGAACTTGATTTGTGACCTTGAGTAAATCATATACATTTTTAAGTTTCCATTTCCTAATCTCTAAAATGAGGTTGGTTATATTATCTTAAATTTAAATTTACTCTAGATCTACAATTCTGTTCATATTGATTAGAAAAAAAAAAAATTTGTATGTAATGATGATGATAAGTTCATCTGTGGCTGGGAAGGGGTAGGGGTTCAGATAATGTTAGAGAGAAGGAATAGACAAGGTATGCTCCTCCCCCTTCCCATCCCTGCCCCTGCAGCTGGAAGTACACATGTCCTCAGTAAGCTGACAAGCTGATGCTTTTCAAACATAAGCTAGATCACATCATTCCAATATCTTTCCATTTCACTACAAGTGAAAGACTCTACCTGATCTTCCTGTCATCCTTCTGTCTCTCTGACTCACCTCCTACTCTGGCTTTTGCTCACTCTACTTCACTGTGATGGCCTCTGTGCTATTCCTGGAACACACCAGTCACATTCCTAGATCGAACTATCCCACTTCCTATTCCCATGACTGGATACCTTCATGACTGAGCCACTCACTTCACTGGGTTCTTTAAGGAAATGACACCGGCTTCACAGTATCTTTTTGAATCACTTGTTTAAAATTAAAAATTAAAAATTAAAAAAAAACCCCTCCTTCTCCAGCAGTAGATATTATATCTACATATATATATATATATATATTTCACATTCACTAATTTTGCAAAATATAACATCTATCTTAATTAGTAATCATCTCTAATAGACATCTAAAAATTTTTTTGGTTGAAGAATAAAAACGCTTTGTAGAAGGATGCCAAATGGAGAATTATCTTCAGATTTTAGTTTTTCTATCAACAACTGCTCAGAACTAATTATAATTTGTGTGCAAGCAAATGCTTAAAATTCTAAGTTTACACATTCAGTGAAAGTTGCATATCATGGCTATCGAAATCATTAAAACATCTTTAAACTAATTAGCATATATTATAGACTAACTTCATATTGCAAAAAAAGAGAAAGTCATCACATTTTTTTTTTCAGTTAAATTGCTTTAAAATGATCTTGGGTTGTTTCCAAAAATCAGTATTGGGAACCTGCCTTGTTATGACTTCTAGTAGATCTACTGACTATTTTAACCGGTGCTCCCTAAGCTTTAATATGTATATAAATCCCCCCAGGTCTTGTGAACAAGCAGATTCTGATTCAGACAGTCTGGAGCAGGACCTGAGATCCTCCATACCTAGTAGGCATAAAGGTGATACTGATGCTGGTCCTTAGACCATCTGGAGGGGAGCCAAATTCCTAGTGCATTTGCCTTCTCCTAATATTACCATTATGAGGTCAAATGAACTTGTGATAGTAGAGAGATTCTCTCTAGAAAAAGCTTCACTGATACATTGACCAACTGGAATTATTTAGTGCTGGAATGAGATAGAGACACTGATGTTACAGACATCACTTCAGCTGGAGAAATAAGTGGGAGAGGACTGATTCACAAGCATTAGGCACCTCTGATGTTTAAATAGATGCTGAGAGGCATTCAGATTCTTCTCCATGAGAATTTATTTCACTGCTGTATCCTAGCCTAAAATAGTTTAAAAAAAAAAAAAAAAACTATAGTATTTTAAAACTGTATTTCTCTTATTTTCTAATAACACAGCAGAGAAAGGAAAAGAATAAACATTTTAGTCCCTAAAATATGCAGTGAAATTGAATAAAGGGTTGGTGGTGGGAAGAAAAACTACAGATTTATTTTTCAATACAACAAGCTTGGGAACTACATAGAAAATAACGCAGGCTTGCTTCTTTTTGTTATTGCTCTCATTCAGCGTGGCCCATAAAACTTTGGGAATAGGGTATATTCTAGTGGCTTCACATACATAAGGCTCAGTTTTGCAGGTGGACTATATAGCTCAAGGGTGGAGAGACCCATATCATGGCAATAATTTAGCTGAGTAAACATCTACCACTGGTCGCCTCCCTGCAAGGAGTTCTGTTTGAAGTGAGCCTATCAAACCTTCTTTGGTTATAGTTATCGACAGCACACAGAAACCTATTCTCATCTTGACTCTGGATTGACATTAAAATATGAGAGGATAGCAGGGTAAGATTCGTGTTTCTGTATCCAGGAATCTTTACTGCTGGCCATTCTGAAGGGCATAATTAATTCAAATATATCTTCATATTACCATGAAACTTGTGGGGAAAAAAAAGAGTTTTGTTGTTATTGTTGTTATTTTTAAATCAGCAGGGTAAACTTTAATCAAATTACTCTGTCTTGTCTTCCTCCTGACTTCTGGTACATGCTTTTGAGTCAATCAAATGCAAGTACCAGACCAAACCATTATAGCAAAAGGAGAGGTAAGATATAATCTCCCTACCTGCTTCTAGGGTGCGTGGCACCAAAATCATCCTGAATTCACTAAATTGTGCAGCGTCAGATTCCTCCCTTCTCCATGCCCAAAGAAGAGAGAGTAATGATATCCATTCACTAAAGTAAGTAGGGCAAAATTCAACACCTTGAGAGCGTCCTCTGAGAGTAGAATCTCAGCCCTTTTCAACTCCCCAGTCATGAAACTGGCTCCTCTGTTTCAAGGATACCTAAGATTTTAATTTTATTTGTTTCTTTGAGCAACATCAGAAGCTGAGACAAATTAGTTCCTCTTTATTTTTACCTAAGAAACTCATCCAGTGGTAAATGCGATATTACATTTTTCCCCAGGAAAGCCAATCATGAGTCATTGTTAAGCATTGTACAATTTGGTATATTTCTTTAAGCAGGCTTATTTTATTAGGGTCATAACAAGTAAGCCAATATTGCCTTTGTTCTTATCCACTTCCTCTTGAGTACATAGGTTTTCTCTTTGTTAAAGTTTCCTAAATGTAAAGAAGCAGGGTTGGAGAATGATAAATGATATTGATATAATAAATGATGTTACTACTTGTCTACAGAATTTTTCTCCTGAGTTCTGTCAAATAAAAAAAAAAATAATCAAAAGATTTTCAGTTTATTAACTCGTTTAAACTTTAAGATATCTCTACAATGCAAATACTATTTATCCACTCCAAATGAGGAACCTGAGGCACAGAGAGGTTGAGTAACTAGTCCAAGGTCATATAGCTAGTACAGGTGCTGGGGCTAAGATCTGAACCAGGCGACCTAGCACTTTAGTCCACACTCTTCACCTCTGAGCGATATCTTTTGTCACCAACTAAAACAGATTTATGCACTACAACTGCTAGTTTTTATGAAATTATTTTTTCTCGAGTCCTACTTGGGTGTATAAGTTCTATGATGAAGTGGTAATTAAGTGATTTTTCAGACACACTAACTGCCTTATCTTTTTGATAAGGATTGACTCTAGTTCTCCTCCTAATTCTTAATATTTTTTATGTGTCAGTGAAAATACTTCTCTGTCTTACTTGCTAACAGATTTCATGACCATGTATATGAAAAATACAGTAATATTAACGAGAACCATGGCAAATTTATTAAGGTATGTTTTAGCATTTGAAAACAGTTAAATAATACGAAAATGAATAAGATGTGATTTGAAGGCAACAGTTTTACATGTCTTAGGAAGTAATTTGAGTATCAGAAATCCTATTTCTCTTTTATAAGCAGGGAGTGGGCATGCAAGCCTCATATGACATATGAATATGTTTGCTTAATGACTTACCAGATCCAGCGCCAGTTTGGGTTTATGAGCATGGCCCTGTCTGTTGCTATGAAGATGATGAATTGTAATCAATGTGTTCAAGGACATTAGATCACATCTGCAAAGAGAGTTAGAGAGTATCTACTAGACAGTGCAAAGACAGTGCAAAGACAGTGCAAACACTTCTGCTTTACACGAAGATATTTTTTTGTGGAGCTTACTTCATCTTTCTATCCTTTAATCTTTAACTAGTATTTTAAAATTCTACAATCAATTCTTTTGTCACTAGACTTTAAATCTAAACTATATCTTAGCATATAACTGGCTACCGCTAGATGACAGCTATGTTTAATTTCACTTCATAGCCTTGACTTTCCACTCGCTTTCATCTAGGCTCATAGCGAATGCATGTATTTTACAAAACAGTAGTTGTCCAATTCTGAGGTTGTGTGTGTGTGTGTGTGGTACATCTAAGAACAATTTTGTGTTCTGGATGGAAACTGGGCATTTCGATTTTCAGTCAGAATTATTTTTTATGACTTAGTTATAACCCACAAAAACATGGCCTTATAATGTAAATGCTGATATAACCTTTACATATCCTCAGCTATAAATCAAGCTGCTATAAAACGCCATATTTGAAAAGTCAAGCTCGGTAAAATATTGAGTTAATGTTTGTTGGGAGAAGAGAAAGCCAACAAGTTAAACACTTTTAATTTCAGTCTTGAATGAAATATACACCCTTTTGGGTATCTTCAGTAACAAAATAAAATTTAAAATGACTATCATATATAAGTTAAATTAATGTAACCAGTGCTTTTTCTGGGGGGGGGGAAGATACTTAAATTAGAGGGTTACTATTTACCAGACCGAAACCAAATCAATGATTGCCATTGAGAGTTAATTCCTTAAGGAATTAAATTTC
>NW_024346667.1:8749083-8803168 GCF_902729225.1 Pteropus medius | reverse complement strand
GAAGAAAAACTACAGATTTATTTTTCAATACAACAAGCTTGGGAACTACATAGAAAATAACGCAGGCTTGCTTCTTTTTGTTATTGCTCTCATTCAGCGTGGCCCATAAAACTTTGGGAATAGGGTATATTCTAGTGGCTTCACATACATAAGGCTCAGTTTTGCAGGTGGACTATATAGCTCAAGGGTGGAGAGACCCATATCATGGCAATAATTTAGCTGAGTAAACATCTACCACTGGTCGCCTCCCTGCAAGGAGTTCTGTTTGAAGTGAGCCTATCAAACCTTCTTTGGTTATAGTTATCGACAGCACACAGAAACCTATTCTCATCTTGACTCTGGATTGACATTAAAATATGAGAGGATAGCAGGGTAAGATTCGTGTTTCTGTATCCAGGAATCTTTACTGCTGGCCATTCTGAAGGGCATAATTAATTCAAATATATCTTCATATTACTATGAAACTTGTGGGGAAAAAAAAGAGTTTTGTTGTTATTGTTGTTATTTTTAAATCAGCAGGGTAAACTTTAATCAAATTACTCTGTCTTGTCTTCCTCCTGACTTCTGGTACATGCTTTTGAGTCAATCAAATGCAAGTACCAGACCAAACCATTATAGCAAAAGGAGAGGTAAGATATAATCTCCCTACCTGCTTCTAGGGTGCGTGGCACCAAAATCATCCTGAATTCACTAAATTGTGCAGCGTCAGATTCCTCCCTTCTCCATGCCCAAAGAAGAGAGAGTAATGATATCCATTCACTAAAGTAAGTAGGGCAAAATTCAACACCTTGAGAGCGTCCTCTGAGAGTAGAATCTCAGCCCTTTTCAACTCCCCAGTCATGAAACTGGCTCCTCTGTTTCAAGGATACCTAAGATTTTAATTTTATTTGTTTCTTTGAGCAACATCAGAAGCTGAGACAAATTAGTTCCTCTTTATTTTTACCTAAGAAACTCATCCAGTGGTAAATGCGATATTACATTTTTCCCCAGGAAAGCCAATCATGAGTCATTGTTAAGCATTGTACAATTTGGTATATTTCTTTAAGCAGGCTTATTTTATTAGGGTCATAACAAGTAAGCCAATATTGCCTTTGTTCTTATCCACTTCCTCTTGAGTACATAGGTTTTCTCTTTGTTAAAGTTTCCTAAATGTAAAGAAGCAGGGTTGGAGAATGATAAATGATATTGATATAATAAATGATGTTACTACTTGTCTACAGAATTTTTCTCCTGAGTTCTGTCAAATAAAAAAAAATAATCAAAAGATTTTCAGTTTATTAACTCGTTTAAACTTTAAGATATCTCTACAATGCAAATACTATTTATCCACTCCAAATGAGGAACCTGAGGCACAGAGAGGTTGAGTAACTAGTCCAAGGTCATATAGCTAGTACAGGTGCTGGGGCTAAGATCTGAACCAGGCGACCTAGCACTTTAGTCCACACTCTTCACCTCTGAGCGATATCTTTTGTCACCAACTAAAACAGATTTATGCACTACAACTGCTAGTTTTTATGAAATTATTTTTTCTCGAGTCCTACTTGGGTGTATAAGTTCTATGATGAAGTGGTAATTAAGTGATTTTTCAGACACACTAACTGCCTTATCTTTTTGATAAGGATTGACTCTAGTTCTCCTCCTAATTCTTAATATTTTTTATGTGTCAGTGAAAATACTTCTCTGTCTTACTTGCTAACAGATTTCATGACCATGTATATGAAAAATACAGTAATATTAACGAGAACCATGGCAAATTTATTAAGGTATGTTTTAGCATTTGAAAACAGTTAAATAATACGAAAATGAATAAGATGTGATTTGAAGGCAACAGTTTTACATGTCTTAGGAAGTAATTTGAGTATCAGAAATCCTATTTCTCTTTTATAAGCAGGGAGTGGGCATGCAAGCCTCATATGACATATGAATATGTTTGCTTAATGACTTACCAGATCCAGCGCCAGTTTGGGTTTATGAGCATGGCCCTGTCTGTTGCTATGAAGATGATGAATTGTAATCAATGTGTTCAAGGACATTAGATCACATCTGCAAAAGAAGTTGTACCAAATGACCTCATATATAGTTAAATTAATGTAACTAGTGCTTTTCTGGAGGGGAAGATGCACAATTAGAGGGTTACTATTTTCCAGTCCGAAACCAAATCTATGAATGCCATTGAGAGTTACTTCCTTAAGGAATTAAATTTCAGACTTATATGTTTTGCTGGAGATTAAAAAGGTGCTCATTTCTCACTGAGTGCTGTGAAAGGCAAAGTGCATGTGGAGTCAAGTGGAATATTATGCCAGCAGAATTCTCATTGAACACTTGATGTCATATGTTATCTGATACTGGCTTTTTCATCAGGTCATTTCAGGATAAGGCACTACTGAAAAAGCATAACCAACTCAGTGGGTGAACTGCTGACAAATTTCAGGAGTTTGGCTGGCATTCCAAAATTTATTAGTGTTAATCTTCATTCTCATTGGCCTTGAAAACTGGCTTTTCTGTGAACACTTTCATTACTTCCTGATTGTACTGGTATCAGAAACACCACAAGAAAAGTACTTGAGGGACAGATTTTTATAGAAACAATTGTCTTCGGGTAAGGAAGAACTTTCTGTTAAAAGGTACAAAGAATATCTATTTATTGTTTATTTATAACATGTGGAAACTGTAGGCAACCATATGTAATTGGTGTGCTGGCGACTTGTTCCTGGGTATTATTTGGAATTTATACTTTCCACAATAGGTTCCAAAGAATTCTCATTAATTGATTAAACAAGTAGAAGGTACCAACAGACAAAATCAATTCTGCAAAAGCATTGTGGATTTGTAGAAATTTTAGTTGTATTTTTAAACATAATAGATAATGACTAAACTGAGAAAGTGTTAGGCTAAATAGAAAATACTATGTTTTACTGAATCTTAGGGCCTTAGGCTTAAAGGATATTATAAATTATACGATGATTCTCAAATTCTCATATATTCTATCTCACCATTTGCAATGAAAAACCTGGATTCTTTCCAGAGGGTAACGTGTATATACTTATAAAATTCTGTTTATGTTTTAGTAATGGTTATGGAAAACCTGTGTTCTATTTAGATCACTTTGCATGCATGTGCCACTCTGCCTGTGAGTTTGGTTGGGTTATTGTTTGTGGTTTTGATTGTACATACAAAAATAATAGCTAAGTGGGAAAGGAAGAACCAACCTGGTTAATGACTGGGCAAACAGAAACATCTATTGTTGGGCTTTGTTGGATAGATATGAGAACACAGTTTAATCCTGGAAGCCTAGATGCAGCCTCTAGCTTCCTCTTAAGGAAGTCGCAAACCCCAAGGATCTCATTTCTGCAATGTGACAAAGGCCAATCTGCTGTACCTGTCTGCATGAGAGGAAAAGGAGAAAGGCAGCAAGGGGAGTCCCCTTTCCACCGATGGCTTGTTTCCAGGTGACCTAGGCTGCTTATCCCACAACTAGCCTGACTTCCTTCTGTGTCAAAAGAAGAAGTGGAGCAAGGCCCTGGCCCTCTGATATGTGAAGCAAAAATTTAAAGAGCAAGTAGGAATGACTGCTTTGAGTGGATACAGGAAGTGAAAGAAGGAAGCAGTGCATGCCCATTTTCCCTCAAGATACAATAATACCCTCTGTAAAAATATAATGCCAAAGGTGCCGGCTTTTGTCCAATCAGACTGGAGTGTATTTCTCCCACAGGGTGGTAGGAGGGACAAAAGCTTGGGCAGACAGTTCTTTCTCTAGGATCAGAGATGTGGAATGTAAGGAAAGAAGGCAGAAATTATCTTGTTTCTCAACACATTTCCCTTCTGACAACAGAATCCTTGGGATAATTTCCACACCAAGTGACTAACCAGAACTTGCCTGAATACCTCCAGAAGCTGGACCTAACTCCTAGCAGTCCATTTAATACAGGATAGTGGTGCTAAGTGCTTACATGAAGTCCAATCTGCCTCATGCCTTCCATCATGTACTTTGGTGTTGTCCTCGGAGCAGCAAAGAACAGGTCTAAACATATAACGGATTTCCAGATATTTGAGACAGTTATCTCTCTCCACATACCCCTTTCCCCCAAACGCCACATCTGTCCATGAAATTCACATGCACTCTTAAGACAGAACTAGGAAGTATTTTCTGAAAATATAAGGATACTAAAATCAGTTTCCTCTTAGGAGAACTGGCCCCCATCATATTGTGGTGGAGAAGTTCAGGTCAGAGACTGTGGGAAAAATAACCTTGATTGGCAGAGCACCCAGTAGTACTATGATGATGTGTGGTGCCTCTTCTCCCCTCTCACTAAACAGCACTGAAGGCTCCTGCCCCTCTCTGCATGTCTCCTTTTGCCTCTGTTCTCAAAAGTGAAATTCTGCACAGTTGAGAGGACTAGAGCAGAGTTAAGACACTTAGAGCCAAGAAAATGAAAGAGTCAGATGTCCCAGCAGCTTTCATTGCGTCCTGATTCTCACCACCCCCAGAGCAATCATGAAAGTAGGAGGGACCAGATGAAGACATTTAAAAATTGGTTTTGCTCCACGGTGATCCAGAGCAAGCTGGGGCTCAGCTGCTAGCAGGTGGTTTGAGAGGCTCCTCCTGGGGTCGGGACTTTAATGTGGGGTCAGAGACCTCTCTGACTCACCCTAAACTTGAGGTAGAAAGAATGGAACAATTTCTTTAAAAAAAAAAAAAAACTTATTTAACTTAACACACAATCTAATGAAATCAAATTCCATGGAAATCCAACAGAAGAATATATTCAGCATAGCCATGGCCAACTTCTGGTCTTTAGCACATATCTGTAACTGAGGGAAGTGTGTGGGTTTTTGTGTCGGATCTGTGCCATTCATTGGGTCTACAGTGAGATCTGTGTAAGTTAAGAATTCCATTTATCCCATACGTTACAAGAGGAGAGAGGAAGTGCACTTACATGCAATGCTAAAAAACAAAACAAAACAAACTCTCTACAATGTAAAGGCCCACACTTTTAAATATGTATACTCTCTGCTGGAAAGTGGATTTTATGAAGTCAAGACCTTTCTCTGAGGTGGATCCGAGAGGACACATATAACTCTCAATGGTCACTTATGTAACAACCATTTTGATTGGGAACTACCTATTGAGTGCTTTGTATGACTATTAAAGAAACATTCATGGAAAAGAACAAGTGTGACCCAAAATGTAGAAAAACTTACTCTCAGCCACCTGCATATGACTTGGCAAAATATAAGCCTCTGTAATCACCTGGTAAGAATCTAAGACCTTCTAATTTCTTTAGTAACCCTGGGTTTTTATTAAGAGAGTCAAGGTTTGTCACGAGGTAAGTGTTGAGAGGATAAGGTTGAAAGAGCAATAGATTAAACTTCCTTTTTTTTCTTTTTCATTACATCACACAAACATCTGTGTTCCTGGCCAAATACATTAAGAAAAAATAAAAGAGGAAACTCTAAATACTGATTGATAAAATGCTAAGCAACTTCAGACCTTTGTTGACATTTGCTCTCTTGAACTGAATCCTAATGACTATATAACATGTAACTCTAAATAATGTAACTTAAAACATACCAGGAAAAGTAAATATGTGTTATCTCTTTTGGAGCAGTCATCCCGGAATGCTAGCTTTTCACCCAATAATTTTGATACTTTTCAAAACCATTTTTATACTGTCTCTCTACAAGTATCTAACAGTTTTCCATGTATATTACTTTGAATGTCTTAGCGTACCTGGGCTGTAAGTCTGGCACATGCCTCTTGTCTAGCAACCTCATTTTATGGAGAAATTTAATCTAGAAAATTCAAGTGATTTGTCCAAAATAACAAAAAGCTGGGACCAGAACCAAGATCTGTTTTCCGTGATAGCATTTTTTGCCACAACATTCTTCTGCCTTTTTCTTTCATAGGTGGACTTAATTTGGGGGTGGGGGGAAGAACTGTAAGTTATTCAAACCTAAGTCTAGTGAATAAGATGGATGATCAACTCAGTGTAATGGGGCAAACATTCACTGGGAGCTGGGGAGCCGACTGTATACCAGGCATCCTGACAAGTGCTGCACAGGACACAAATTTTAAGGCATGAGGTGTGATCTTACACTAATAGATGGATCAAAAAAATTGAGCTGTGATTACATTGTAATTGAGAGTTACTGATTTCCTTGAGTTACTGATTCCGTATTATATCCCTTCAATCAACAGGTTTGGATTTATAAAATCAATAGAGAAAGCACCTACTTTAGTTAATATCTAATTGTTGTGCCCTTCTTTCAAATTCACAATGACAGGATTGGAATGAACAAAACTGTTAGCTTATGAAAATCATTATAAGTCCTTCAAGTGAAAATAGGACCTAACATTTTAGGTAGGGGTGCAATTATTGTTTTCTGTAAAAACTGTTAGATTTTTTAGAATATCAGTGTGCTGCCAAGTTGCTATGTGGATAACCTTTGGGGAAACAAAATCAACACATGCAATCTGTGGTGACAGACCTTTAATCAATCCTGTACTATTGTGAAGTATTTCAAATATGGTCAGCTCTTAAACCTGTCACTTTTTAAAATCCTATAATAAAGATAATGAATATTTTTTTAATCTACTCTGTTTCAACTAATTTATATTATGATGTCATCACTAGCCTAGAAACACAAGTTCATGTCTACATCTTTTCCTATTGTTTATTAATAAAATAAATGTCTTTTTATAAGAACATTTTATTATTGACCTCATCAGAGGTTTGAGTTAGTTTTCTAGTAATAATCCTTACTTGGTAGATCAACACTTGTTGAACACACACTAGATATCTGGCGCATTTTATAAACTATTAATTGCTTTATTTACACATTCCGTCCTCACGATAACTTCCTGAAATTTGTTACTAACTCAGTAAAGACACTGAAGTTCAGAGAACTTAAAAAGTCACTGAAATTCATGGAATGAAAAAGTAGCTGTGCCAAGATTCAAACTCAGATCTGTAGGTTCCTAAGCTGTGTTCTTTTCACGATACTATCTGTACATGTTTCTTTAAATCAGAGTGCTTTAGGACCTTTCCCTATTATAATCAAGGGTATACACTGCAAGATGTCTGGCCTTGAGGGAGGAGAGAGTTGGGAATAAATGGTTGAGAAACAAATAGTTATGAGTCAGATGGTCTAGAAACTCCTATATCTAGTGCTTGGCTTACCACACTTCTATGAAAGAACTCTGAGGGACATATATGCACAAAAGATCACCTCCAGCAAACATGAGCACTTTATTAATATCTGTGTCTTCGACCACAAAGTTTTGTATATTTCCTTGGGGATCTAAGTTGGACCTCCAAACCCTTGCTTAGTCCAGAAGCTGTCCAAGTTGCCTCCTTTTCCTCTGTTTCTGTCTGGCTCCCACTTGGCTTTTAAGTGGAAACAGAGCAGAGAGGAGGGCACTTAGTCTTGAACGAGGATGGCCTGATTTTATTTCACTATACAGAGAGGAAGTAAATCCAAAGAGACAGGTATTTGTATTCTTTCCAAGTCTGAGAAATTCCTAGAGCCCTGTGTCCCCTAATCTTCACCTACTGGTACACTCAAATTTTAACTCTTATCCAATCTTATGGAAATTATTAGCCCAGAGACAAAGAAATTTTCTTGTCTCTCAATACATCTATAATAGATTAAGGATGGCTGAAATGGAGACAGGCTAGTACAGAGTGGGGTAGGGTAGATGTTAGCTTCCCTTAACTATAAGGGAGTAGTATGCATTGATTCAATATATCCACCTCGTGGTGCTGTTTTCATTCATCCAATGTACTAATCCTCTGAGTTAACTAGCCTAGATCTATTTTTAAGGTTGGGTGAACTCATTTCAATAGAGGCAAGGATAAAACAAATACATAAAAATCACATCTGACCATTTCTCTTTTATACATTGTAAAATATATGATTTGATATGCATTTTGAGACCGTGTATCTTCGGAGAAGAGTGTCACTTACAAAATGCCTGAAACAAATATTTTCTAAATCTGTGGATACTAATGGATATGCCACTAAGGTAATGCCAAACTTCTAAACATGTATATCAAATCAAACTTATCAATCCATAAAGATAGTTTCTAATCTATATTGGCCTTAATATACAGGTGGTTCCATGAAGCTAAGCCCATCTTTTCCATGTATAAGGACACAGTTCCATTAACTGCCCTGGTCAGAACAAATAAATAAGCATAAGTAAAGATTTTTAAAGATGTCTTGATGATATGAGATAATTCTGAAATAAAACATCTATTTGACTCCTCCCAAAAATATAACTATTTTATCACTACCTGTATAGTTTTTCTTGCTTTTTACTTCCTGTTGGTGTAACATTTAAGAGTGTGTTTAATATTTTCAATTTGTAAATCTAGATAGGGCAGATAGTATTCTTTGACTGTCCAAAAGCTATAGCCTCTTCCTGGGTAACAAAATCCCAAGTTTGTTTATGTAGGCCATGCACTAGTTCCAGGAAACGAATCATGACTAGACCATCTGGGACAATCCTTTCTGCTTTATTATAACTTACTTTCCCAGACTTCCTTGCACTGAAGGATGCTATATGACAAGTTATGGCCAATGAAGAATAAGAGGAATTCTAAGGGGCTTCCTCTGCTTCTCTAATTAAAAAATAATAATAATTAGTAGTCGTCTTCCATTTGCTGACTTCTTCCTCCCTGCTTGAGACTGAAATGAGGATGTGATTCCTTAAAGTGTAGTAATTATCTTGCAAACACAGAGTAATAAGCCTAAGGCTAAAAACCAACACACTGTGGATGGCGGGGCAGAAGGCTGGCTGAGCTGCAGCACTCAACATGAACCCTAACTCTCCAGAAAAGATATGGTCCCTGTTAGTGAGACTGGGGATATAGACAATGGCAATACATTTACATTTGTCATGTAGAGGAAACTTAAGGGACTAGGATAGCATGAGTGAGGAATACTCATCTCAGAATTCCAAAAGATGGTGTAGGCAGATTAGGAGTTATCGAGACCAAGGCAGGTAGAAAAATCCTATAAGAAAATGAATCCAAGCAGAGAGACCAGCATGTGCAGTTTGAGCAATGTGACAGAACATGGCCTGATTGCTGGATGTCTGATATGTAGTTTAGGAAAGATGATACATCAAATGTGAAGGAGTCAACAGTGAGAAGTTAGAGAGGGGGCAGCATCCAGATCCTAAAGAACTTCTCTGCTAAACTGAGGTTTTTGCATTTTATCCTGATGATATCACTTTATTCTGATAGTACTGAGGGAATAGTATATATTACTACACATTATATATTATATTCCAGAAGTTCAAGAACATGGAGACAAAGAGACATGTTGTGATGAGCGAGAACATGAAGAATGTAATGAATTTTTAATCTTCTAACAAAAAGTGCAGACTTCATTGACTGCATGTAATTTAGAACTAGCGATGTCCTAGGAAAAGGTACTGCTGGAATCAATGGGAACTTTTCATCCATAAAAATCAGGGAATATCATCCCTGGATATGAAACTCAGGAGGTGGATTCTTAGCTAAAGTGTCCATATAAGCTAGGAGCAGGGCATTTTCTGAATGATAGCAGCTTCCCTCTGCATCTAGGCAAGTTTCATGGTGTGTGTCAGGCATCTTACAAGGAGGCTCTTCTGGCTCCTTTTGGGTACCAACTGAGTTCTCAATGGCCACAGACAGTGTGACCACAGGGATGCCTACTGATAACATTAAGTAAGCTGCTGCATATTTGGGCCATGGCTGATGTCTTCCTGTCAAGTGACAAGCTGTAGAAGAAGAATCAAATTGGTCACATCTGAAGTCTTAACCTATTTGGCATGGGAGCTCTTAGGGAGTAGTAGTGTGCACATGTGTATGTGTGTATGTGAGCTTGTGTGTGTATGAGAGACAGAAAGATAGACTGCCAGTGAACCAGAGCTGGGGCACAGAACTTGTAGTTGTAGGATATGTAGATATCCTGAAGATAGGTATGTGGAGCCACAGTGCCCTGTCTCCCTGCCCTCCAAGGAATACTCATGACCAGCCGGATCATCCCTGCATCAGAGCTAGAGCCTGCCGGAAGAGTGCCTTTGCTTTCTAGCTCTTTGAAAGACTAGCTTTCTAGCCTGAAAGACTAGCAGCCATGCTGTTCACAGTACACCTGGGCTCTCCAGGCTCTTTCCCCACCACTCCCCAACTCCTTCCTGGCTCCTTCTCTAAAACCAAACTACTAATGGTTCCATGAACACAGAACACAGGCCTGCTTTGCACATGCTGTCCACTTCCTGGAATTTCCTTTTTTCCTTGGCAAAATTCTATCCTTCAAACCAGATCATGAGTCACTTTGTCCAGGAAGGATCATTCATGTAAATGATCAATGTGCTTTCTCTAGGTTCCTTTCATTCCTGAAATAGTTTTCCCTTTATCCACTGGATATATATAAAATTGTATTTAAAAAACATAAAGTTTATCATCTAAACCATTTTTAAGTGTATAGCTGAGTACACTCACATGGTTAGGCAACAAATCTCCAGCAATTTTCAACTTGCAAATCTGAAATTCAGCACCATTAAACACCAACTCTCCATTTTTCCCTCTCCCCAGCCCCAGCAATCACCATTCTACTTTTTGTTTCTATTAATTTGACTACTTTGTACATATCATATAAGTGGAACCATAATGTCTTTTTTGTGACTGACTTAGCACAATAGCCTCAAGGCTTATCTGTGATATAGCATTTGACAGGATTTCCTTCCTTTTCAAAGATGAATAATCTCTCATTGCGTGTGTGTGTGTGTGTGTGTGTGTGTGTACACAACATTATTTCTATTTATTCATCAACAGATATTTGGATTGCTTCCACTTCTTGGCAATTGTGAATAATGCTATGAACATGGGTCTACAAATAGCTCTTTAAGACCCTGCTTTCAATTATTTTAGATATATACCCCAAAATGGAATTGCTAGATCATGTGGTAATTCTATTTTTAATTTTTTTTTTGGTGGGGGGACCATCATACTGTTTTTCATAGAGGCTCCAGCATTTTACTAAATTCCCACCAACAGGCAACACAAGTTCCAATTTCTCCACATCCTATTGCTTGTTATTTTTTTGTCATTGCTAAATTATAGCCATCCTGAATGTAATATAATTTTTTATTGTTTTTATTTTCAATTCTCTGATAGTTATGTTGAACATCTTTTCATAGCTTGTTGACCATTTTAACTCATTTTTTGGAGAAATGTCTATCCATGTCCTTTGCCCATTTTTGAATTGCGTTGTTCGTTTTTTTTGCTGTTAAGTTGGAGGGGGGGTTCTTTATATATTCAGATATTAACTTATTATTAGATATAGGACTTGCAAATATATTCTACCATTATGTAGGCTGCCTATTCTCTTTGTCGATTGTGTCCTTTGATGCACCAAAGTTTTAATTTTGATATAGTCCCATTAGTCTATTTTTGATTTTATTGTCTGTACTTTTGGTGACACATTCAAGAAATCAAATGCCAAGAAATCAAATGCCAAATCCAATGCCATGAAGCTTTCTCTCCTGTGTTTTCTTCTACAAGTTTTATAGTTTTGGGTCTTACATTAGGGTATTTAAGTTTGTTTTGAGTTACTTTTTGTATATGAAGTAAGGTTAAGAGTCCAACTTCATTCGTTTTAACATAGATATTTAATTTTCCTAATATCATTTGTTGAAGATACTACTGTCCTTTCCCACTGAGTGATCTTGGCACCCTTGTGAAAAGATCATTTTCCTTTATACATAAGGGTTTATTTCTGGGCTCTCCATTCTATTCTATCGGTTTGTCTGTCTTCATGCCAGTACCATACTGTTTTGATTACTATAGTCTTGTTATAGGTTTTGAATCAGGGAGCATGAGACTGCAAACCTTGTCATTTTTCTACATTGTTTTGGTTATTTGGGGGGGGGTCCCTCGAGATTTCATATGAATTATAAGATGGATTTTTATATTTCTGGAAATGTCATTGGAATAGCACTGAATATCTAGATCACTTTGGTTAGTGTAATGAACTGTATTGTGTCTCTTCAAAATTCATATGCTGAAGTCTTAACTCTCACTGTGACTGAATTTAGAGATAAGTACTTTAAAGATGTAATTAAGGTTAAATGAGGTCATAAGAGTAGAGCCCTAATCCAACATGAATATTGTCCTTTTAAAAACAGACAGAGACCTCTGGAATACATGCACACAGAAAAAAGACCGTTTGAGGACACGATAAGACGGTAGACATTTACAAGCCAAGGAGAGAGGCCTCAGGAGAAACCAAACTTGCTGACACCTCGACCTTGGATTTACAAAGTCCAGAATGTGAGAAAATAAATTTTTCTTATTTAAGTCACCCAGTCGGTGGTACTTTATTATGGTCGCTCTACCAAATGAACTCAGGTTGTATTGATATTTTAACAATTTTAAGTCTTCTAATCTATGAACAAATGATATCTTTCTATTATTAGTGTCTTTTTAAATTTTTTTCAGCTTTGTAGTTTTTGATGCACAAGTCTTTTGCCTTCTTGGTTAAGTTTCTCCTAAAGTATTTTATTCTTTTTGAGCTGTAGTAAAAGGAGTTATTTTGTAATTTTCCTTTCTGAATTGCTTGTTTTAGTATATAAAGAAACAAGTGATTTTGTATCTTGCAAATTTGCTGAGCCTGTTTATTATTTCTAATTTTTTTTTTAAATTTAAGTTTTTCTACATCTAAGATCATGTTATCTGTGAACAGAGATAATTTCGATCCTTCCTTTTAATATGGATACTCTTTCTTTCCTCCCTTCCTCCTTTCCTTCCTTTGACTGGCTGGCTGGCTGGCTGACTGCTCTGGCAAAGAGTTCCTCTACTATGTTGCATAGAAGTGGTGAAGCTGGCCTTATTACATTTTTACAAGTCTCGTTTAACACTAGACTGGACCAAAAGTTCTTGAAAGTAGAAACAAGTCTTATTTATCCCTATATATTCAATGCCTGACATTGACTAGTATATATGCAATGTATTTTTTCTAGAGAAAATTAAAGAATAAGTTTTTGAAGAAAATAGGATATTTTGAGATAGCCTAGAGAATATCTTTAGAGTGATTTTAGAAATACAAACATAAGAACTGGTAAATTTCTGTAAAATAAAAAGCATTCATAGTAACTCATATGATCTAGATCAACATTAACAGTGATGTCATACTGATAGTATGTACCCTTGATATACTGTGTTGAGAATGATACTTTACCTCTTTGGTATTCCCCAAAACCTAGCCTAATCATAAGAAAACCTTAGATAAATTTCAATCAAGAGACATCCTACAAAATACTTAATCGCTGTTTCTCAAAAATGTCAAGATAATCAAAATCAAGGAAAGTCTGAGAAACTATTACAGCCGAGATGAGTTTAAAATATGTGTTTGTGTACATACATACATGACAATGAAATATAATGGGGTCCTGGAACAGAAAAAAAGACATTAGGGAAAAATGGAGGTAATCTGAATAAAGTATAGACTTTATGTATAAATACCGGTTCATTTTTTTTTTTGTAAGAAATGTGCCACATGGATACAAAATATTGATAATAGGGGAAATGGTGTGGGATATTATGAGAACTCTATAATCTTTACAACTTTTGTGTAAATTCTAAATTGTAAAAAAACAGTGAAAGAACACTAGTGGCATGCAAGGACAAAAACAATCATTTGAGGGAGAGAGTAGAGAGCAGAATAAGGGATAAGGTGTAAATATGCTAATTCATCTCTCCTCCAGCTGGAATGAATAGGGATATTTAGGTTATGATACTGGCCTGATATATATTTTTGGAAATTAAAAATACATAATTTTATATTTGCATAAGAATTTTTGTGTGGCACAGAGGCAGGAGACATTTCCTTTGAAATGGCTGATTGTACTGTAATACAAGCTTGGTGAAATCAGACATCCTTCTTGTCTACTACTATAACCCTAATACTTGGGAAAATGCTTGGCATATAGTAGGTATTCAATGTTTACTCACAAATAAATAGACAACAAACATCTATGTGACGTTGTGCTGATGGCAAGGAGCTCCATGTACAATATCATACTTGTACCTCTTGAGAACTGTCTTGAGAATTCTCAAGGTCATGTAGCCAGTAGTGAGCAGAACCAGAGCTTGAACTCAGCTCTGAGTTCAAATTTCATGTTTTTCAGGGTTTTAATCCATTTTGTGTCATTAGTGTCTTATGTGTAACAGGTATTCTAAAAATATTTGTTAAAATTTATACCTTCTTTGCATAAATGTTATTTCTGAGCACTTAGTAGGTAATTTACTCTAGCCTTTATTCATCACCCCAGGGCAGCAAGTGTTTGTAGCTACAATATTCTGAAGGATTTGTTTATTATAATCAGAGGTCCTGGCCTTACTCTTAGGTTTGGGTTAAAGGCAACAATAAGCCTAATTAACAACTTTGGCCAAATAACTGTTTCATAAGAAGCTAGACATTTTTTTTGAATTACCATACCTAGTTCCTGCTTTATTATGGGACTTAGCATACAGAATATAAGCCCATATAAGTACATATACCTATAATATGTGTTTGTGTACATACATACAGAGACATGTACACATATCCATATATACATCGGCCTTCTGTATCTGATTTATAGGACTGGTGGGCTGGGATCTCTTTAGAAGATTATAAGATTACAAGCTGAGTTTGGTTTTTTGAGCTAAAGCAAAAAGAATGATCTTTACATGTTTACACATATATCAACAATAGACAGAGTTGGCATAAAGTCTATCCTTTTAGTCTGAGAGATGGGCCTGCGGCCACTTTGAGAAAGAAGAGCTAGCAGCTGGCAGTGCGGATTTTAGGAGGGACTGTGAGAGCACAGTCCTGCTTCAGTCCCCATGGACAGATCTGAGTAGGGGACACTTGCCAGTGGCTCTGGTACTCCAAAGTCTTTGACTCTGAGAATAATGCATAACCTTGGCATGGATCTTGCTACTTCTACAGAGGGAATCAGGAATAGGCTTTGTCGAGGTGCCTGGAGGAAGGGGTGGGAACACAGGAACATGAGTATACATATTTCTGAGAACTCTGGAGAAACCATCATGAGACGCTTGGAAATCAATGGAAGATAAGTTGAGGGAGGGCTGAAGTCCTACTGCATGAAGATGGGGATGAAGAGCTGCTATCATTTTGATAGTAATGTTACTAAGACTTCACATCGAAAGAAGCCCTGAAGTATTAATGTTATAGGGACAGCTACCAAAGAGTGGTTAGTATATACGAACTTGGATATATAAATAATTACCACCAGGAAATGCCTAAGTAGAAAAAAACAGCCTTCTTTGACACAAAGAGAAACTCTTGGAGACTAACAAGTGAGTCATATTCCTGGCTGGTTTTGGTTTACTGGAAGTTAATGGGGTTAGTATGAATGTTGTTACTTAATTTTCTTGTTAAGAAGTTGATAACCAGAATTATTAGCAAGAAAGTTTTGTGATAATAAATTTCAGTTCTAAGGGAACAATAACTAGTGCTCTATTGACCAGTATTTAAAAAAGGTGATAGTTTCTCATGGTTAGGAGTACAAACAAATTTTAGATGCCTCTTATCTCTTCCTTTCAGGTAGTCATGGGGGAAAGTTATCTTCAATTTCTTTTCTAAGACCTTACAAGGCAGATGGCTGGTATTGGCTTACAGCTGGGCTAAGGAGTTTGGGAAAAGAAATATCAGTGTGAGGCACAAGGCCAAAAGAAAATTAAACAGACAGACACACATACAAACACTCAATACATTTAAGAAATTATTTCTCATCATTTTAAAATCTTTTCTGAATCAAAAGTATGATAGTTAGGCTGAGATTTAGGGAAATAAAATAGTCTTCAAATTATAGCTTTATGAAATTTCAAATTCTGTAATGAAAATTTTAGACAATCTGAATCAAATCTATTCAATTATCATTAAGCTAAAATAACAATTTTTATAACTTTCTGATTAGATAAATTATTTCCAAAGTCTCTGTTTTGATAAAATATTTCCTTTGTCGTTGCCACTGACATTTCCTCTTCTAGGCTGAAGAGTTTTGAAATAAAGATTTTTGTCTCTTCTTTATATATTTCCCATTGTTTCACACATAGTAGGAACTTGGGATATGTGTTTGCCTCATCTTTGTAAGTCTCACATTGCTTTCTCTTGGTAGAAACTCCACTGCTGACTGAATGACTGAGAATGTGATAGTGCGTGCTTTGTGGATAGTGAAATTCTGTTGCAGTTTTCTCTCTTCTTCCCAGTGTTTGATATCTACGTAACTTTGAAGTAATTGGGTTTTGTCTGTGGAAATACCAGGATATGGTTAACAAATTCTGGAACTGCTGAAGTTTAGTTAATGAGTCATAAGGAATTGCCTTGAAAATCACTACTTTTTCTACCGCTCTACTTCTAAGGGTAAAAGAACCTCCATAGAAAGAAAAGAAAGAAAAAAAAAAAAGATTGATTTTTAAAAAATTCCCAGCAAGTAGAGACTAAAATTAGGAGAAGCAGTAAATACAGAACACATCCTTTATTACTTAACCAAGGGAAGTTGGATACTGCTCTGAAAATAACTACAACAGTGTAAAAATAGTGCCCATTTACATCGTTTTGTGGTCTTCAACTGGCTATCTCAGCTCTCTTGAACACAGTACATTGCTGAGAATATGTTTTTCCAAATTTTTATTTCGTTCTCAAGATATTTCTAGAAACAAGTTAATCATTATTTTTGGAAGAAATTGAAATTAATATGATTGCTATTACTCTTGAGGATCAGGAGATAGCAGATGAAACCCAGAAAGAGTAGTGTGCTTAATATGACTGAGAATCCAATATCGAACCAACCATGTTTGGGCATCTGAAATTAACCCTATTGTTCCTATTTGTAGTAGTATTTTCTCTCCTATACTGCCTTGGTGCCTCGAATAAATGACGGTGTTCACAGGTGAACCAATTGCTATGGTTACGGGGAATCTATGTTACATCTCTTGTAAACTAAAAAACAGGGTAGTTTAAGGTAAACATTATCCTTCCTTTAGAGAGAGAGCATTCTCTCATGACTGCACCCATGACTCAGGCTCCCACTGAAAACATAGGACGAAGGTGTTAAGGTCCAGGTTCTCGTTTACTCTCCTGCCTCACTCACAAATGCACACACTTGATGCCCAATGCTATTTTCATCTCCAGAGGACCAGCTATCTTGGTTTCCAGAGTCTTGGGGTTGGGAGCAAGTTTAGAGTTGCTAACACAAAGAAATCTGTGAGACCTGTAAAGATATATTTATTATTATAATGTATTTGGTAAGCACTGGTATTGTCATTGGCACCAGACGACTGAGCCCTAATACTTCTGATGTTGCAATAGCTCATACTAATAGCACTGGTACTAATAGCTATACATACTTTTCCTCATCAACCATGCCTCTCTCCTCAGGGGCTGAAGGGGAGTTGAGTGTTTAGGCTCTGTGGGTGAAGGTCTAGTCTGTATTCAACCTTATTCAGTTTAGTTTATCTTGCAAGCTTGTACTGAGAGCCTACTGTGGGACAGATGTTCCCCTAGGTTCTGGAAATACCAAGATAAACTAATCTCTTTCCTCTTGAGGAGGTGAAGCAGATGATTGGTTTCTTTTTAAGGATGAAAGAGTGAGCTATGAAAAAAAGACTTCTTTAGATTTTCTGCTTAGATTTTCCAAAGAACTTGACTATGGCTGAGAGGAGCTTTTTCTTTGTTAAGAGAAATGGTGCAGGTGTGAGAGACCATGATCAACTAAATGTTGATTCTACAGGCTGGAGCTAGAATTCTATTTCTAACTCTATATATTTTTCTATATTTTTTAGCCCGTACTTCAAGTTTCCTTGTGTGTCCTTTTGGTTTATTCTCCCTGTTCTTTTGTTGTCCTTCTGATAATATATTTGTAGATAATTTTTAATCCCCCTTTTTTCTCTCTCTTAATTTTAGATAATCCCCTTGCTAATTGCAGTTCTGTTGAAATTAGCTGAAATGGAGAAGTTAATGTTGAGATTCATTATTAATGAGTTCATACTTTTCTTTGCATAAGAAAGATATTAATGGCATGAACTAAGGTGGCTGGTTTGCTCTCTGGAAGAAAGAAGTTTTATTTCTTGATTACAATTTCAGCTTTCGGGCAAAGGCTGCTGTTTTGTACAAAGCACATTCTAAGCCTGATTCTGTTGTTGCACAGGAAGCGATCCAAGGAAAGCTTAACGTTTTAGGTAAACTGGTCACTACCAGATCTTGAGGGAGATGTACTTATTTCTCTTTCTGTTGGTTTAGAGTGGTCTGGTCAGAACTTTAGCAAAACATCAATCTTCGGACTTGAATATGAGTATAAAATCTTGCTATCCTGACAGTGAAGGAAGAGAAGTCACTGAGAACTGTACATACATTCCAACAACTTAGTTTCCATTTCAGAAGTCAGAGATTTTCAAAGCACTATCTAGGAGAATTTTAATACTGATGTAAGAATTTTCAGCACATTCAACATTCATGCCAGTTGCTTTCCTTTGCCAAAGTGGAATAAGTTTTTGTTTTGTCCAAAATAACAAACTGTTGAGTTTTTTTGGCTGCTCAGATGGGCTAGCCTTTTTGATTTCAGAAGGGTCCTTCTGCCTCTTCAGTTCACCCCTATGTTATTTAGGTTATTTTACTTTTTGGAAGGATGTAAAAAGGGAAAGTACAATGTAAAATCGGGTCTGACTTTTTGCCCTTTTAGGCCATAGTGACTGTGTCTCTTGTGTTTGCTTGTGACAGTAGTATACCTACTAACTTAGAACTGAACATGAGCTAAGTGTTAGGGAAGTGTACTCAATCATGGAAACAAGAAAACATGAATAGCGAAGAGTTTCTGCAGAATCATTAGAAGTACATTTTTTGTAAAACTATTTTGGATCACAATTTGTAGAGCCCTAATACTTCACTATGTCAATCTCTTTGCTTATTGAGAATAATTACTGTGAAAGGTCTTAATCGGATTGAGGAAAGGGAGTATTTGGAAACCTACTAGGTCTCGCAGGGTTTTAGAAAGCAGTTAGTTTTGCTTTAGAGGCCTCACTTTCACACACACTACTACTACCACCACCACCTCCACCATCACCACCCTCCTCTTAGAAAGCAACCCAGAATGAAATTCACTCCTGGCAGACAATATGAACAGAGAGTAACGAGCAGGGATTCACTTCCAATCATTTCCAAGGAAGCTTTATAGAGATGTTTGGCTTTCTGGGAAAAATTTTCAGGGAGGCTTGTAGAAACAGTTGAAAATTAAGCTTGATAGTTTGGTAGGTATTAAAACAAGTATGAGAAGACATTTAATGTAAAATGAATAATAAAGTAGCATTTAACAGGCATCAAACATTAAAACAAGAGTAATCTATATTAAGAACCTTGAGTTATATATTACAGCTGCCCAAAATGGGCCCTTGAGCAGTGTCTGAGCTGTTTTTTAAAATTAAAACAGAAATAGTGTATCTTTTCTTTGTTATTTCATTGCTTAAGCCAAGAGGACTTAAGATACTTTCTCTGAATATGAAATTCTTTCCAACACTCTGACAAACAAATTGAGGGAGATTATGGGTTTGGTGTGCATGCTGGTCAACCAACCAATATCCTCTGCAGGTTCTTTTAAATATTTTGTTTTTCTCAGAGATTTTATTTCTGACTCTCAATTTGTAATGTGGACATTGGCTAGGTATCCCAAGATTCAGAGTAGGTAGCTGAAATATTCCAAAATAGGCAAACATGAAAAGAAGTCTGAGCTGTTTTGTTTGTTGGTTAGAAAGGGAGTTGTTTTTATGTTTGCCACTAAACATTTCTCCACTCTCACTTGCCCTTTCCACATCCCCAAAGTAACTGTGAAATGTGACTTTTGTCTTAAAACTTAATAAAATGTCCCTGTAAACTAGGCCTCTTCTTCCTGGTTCTATGTATTTACTGTTTCTTTAAACTTTGCCTTATGGTGTCACTTACCAATGTGATCACTTATAAAACCAGAATCCCAATTATTTATTAATGGTGTCATTTTGACAAAAAGACAGAGCCCTACTTTTCATGTAGCTATTCTCAAGCAATAAGTTTTCAAGTATCTACATTCATAGAAGAAACATGGTGCTGTTAAAATAATATTTAAAGACTGGTCAATAGATATAAATTCTAGAATTGAAACTTCCATTAGATGTCTGACAAGGTGGAAAACTTTCCTAGGCCTCCATTTCCTCATTCTGACAAATGAGAATGTTATGCTAGATGTTTTCCCATTTTCTAATCCTAATATTCTCTGATTTGGAAACATAACCAATGGATGTTGATTATAGTAATTAAAATTCTCTTTCCTTGACCAAAGTACTATCTACATTAAGCAAGATGTTAGAAATATACCTCTATGGAAGAAATATTCTTAGTTCAGTAAAACTAAAGCTTTCAAGAATTCTACATTTAATAATTCAAGTTGAAAAAGCTGTTCACTCCCAAGTAAAAGGAAGACATTTCTAGAAGGGCTTTGGTGGTCAGTATTTGGAAATTTGAGGGCATCTGGAATGAATCACCTTCTACCTTTTCATTGCTCTTCTTTCCTCCCCAGGAATCCCAAAGCCAGCATTGCTCTTAAACTTCACATTTCTGGATTTTAAATATACAGGTAATGGAGTATGCACTCTTAAACACCCCATGGCCACAAGCCTCTTAAAGCAGTATTCATAACAACAACAACAACAACAACAGCAACAGCAACAACAACAACGACGAAACCCTCTGGATTACAAAATAATATTTTAATAGAGCACTATAGAATTTTTTAAAAGAGCAATATCTTAAATAAGGGAATATTGCTAACGGAACTCTTAAAGGATGATAATAAAGAAATTTTTCTATATTTGTTAGAATAAAATTTCTTGAGTGATTAAAATATTTAGAAACAAATCTGATTTAGTTAAAAGTTCATACTCTTATTCAAAAAGTGTTGATTTGGAACCTATCATGTCCCAAGCACTCCAGCTTATGCATTCTTTTCCATCTAGTTTAATCCTCAAAGAAATATTGATTTAAAGAAAATGTATTATTCTTCTCATATGATAAAAGTGAGCATCAGTACATGTACTTGCCCAAGGATTTAAATTGAGTCTCTTGGTTCCAAGTATCAATGAAAGATATCATCTGAATCTTTTTTCTCCTTGAAATTAAATTATTCAAGTTCTTGCAATTACTACTAGAACGTTAACCAAGTATTAAGGAAAGCTTCGCACCAAAGAGATAAATAATTTGGAAGTAATATACCAAAACAGCCAGCTCATATGTTGCAAGTACATAATTTGTACATAAATGGATTCCCTTAAGCAAGCATTCTCCTTATGGGTTTGCCCATGTCATAGTAATTTGCTTAGCTAGCTCTTTCTCAAAAGATAGCACAAAAGTGAACATCAACCCCGTGTCTCAGCAATTACTTGATTAATGAAATCCATATGGATTTGGACTTATCTTCATGCCACTATGGGAATATACTACAATTGTTATAGTTTTAATCTAAGAGATCAATTTGTCTTGGGTATTGAAGGTTGTATAATATTAAATCTATGCCTAGAAAAGTGGTAAAGTTGTTATAGGAAAACATGTTTGCCCACTTTTCAAAACTCAAAATAAGAAAGCATTTTGAAGTTAAAACTGATTTACATCAAAAAGTTAATAAAGCTTTACAATTATTCAATATCTTTTAACACTCAGGAAAAGAACTAAGCAATCAATACCAAATTTCTATTTTAATATCCAAATATGCCCAAAAGAATAGGGCCCAGATTGGTATGAAAATCAAATCACACTTTTTGCTTCTCTTTGTCATTTGATTGATTAATGAAACATTATTAAAGAGAGAAATATCTTGCTGCATGGTTTTTCTAGGTCATGCCTAGAGGATGCAAACCTTGGAGGGAGGGGCTTATCACGTAGGATGAAGCTATTCTCCAGCATTGTATCTGCTATTTGGCACCTTCTTGACTGTTGGAACTCAAGTTCTGGGAAGGCCCTCAAATGTGTAGGTAACGCTTCATGAGGTGTCTTATTTATAGAAGTTTGAACCTCTACACACACATTTCTCTGTCTCCAAAGGACTGTGGGAAATAAGCATGAGCCCAAATATCTCTTACTTTAATTGAAAACTAGACAGGAAAGATTTAAAGGAATAGCATTCTTTCAGGTTCTCTTCAAAGGAATCAAAAAAAAAAAAAAAGTAAAAAAACAAAAACAAAAACACATATCTCTAGATAAAGTTGCTCCTGTTTAAATCTCTGAGAACAACCTCGCTGATCTACTGTATTCATCAGGAAACACCTGCCTTTCCAGTTGGCCTTTTGTTGGTTCATGACAGTGCGTCAAGGGGAAATAGCATTTCCTCTGTGTTAGATGTTTCTTTGTTAGAGCTATATCACTTTCAGGCATTTTTCTTTCCTTTCTTTGATGGAGGAAAACTGCAGGATGATGAGAAAGCCCTGACTGACATCACCAGATTCCCCTTGAATTATAAAGCTAGTCCAATCAAATCACTAGGGTTCGAATATGCCTTAGGCTTAGGATACATAATTAGAGTTTCCTCTTGTGGTCCATTTTCTTCTGAAGGGTTACAGAATTAGAGTTAATAGAGGAAGGGTATTCCAGAACATTACATTTAATTTGGTGGGATTGTCCATTTTGTAATATTCTTAAATGTCTTTTAGCCCCTTCACATGCACTTTTCCTGTTGATGGTTCCACTGCCTTTTGCAGGGGGCGGAGGGCGGGCACACATAATTCCACTATCAAATATACTTTCTTTCCCCTGTAATATCTTTTTCATTTTGGAGTTATAGGGAATTCTGATCATTTTTGTCTTTAAACTATAATCATTGACTTTTTGATAATACTTGTAACTACTTTTTTCAATAGAGTGAAATTTTGACAGTGTTTCCCAAAAACTTCTTGAGGACTGTGAGAGTGAAAATTATAACCCACAGGTTCCCTTTCATGCCTTTGTTTCCCCTACTTTAGGTTACATTTGAAGCTCCCATGCATATATTTGGTAATCAGATTGCTGATGGGGTGGCCTTTCAACTGTTCTCCTTCTACTATAGATTCTGCAGTCATTTTTGTTCCAAACCCAGGAATCAAACATTTGTGATATGAAGAAGTAACTTGAAGAAGTGTCAAGGGGAAGAAAAATACAAAGGGAGAATTAATGTATCTAGGTTAACACAGTATAATTAATCGTTTCTAAAATGTGAGGCAAAAATAAACTATTTTCCTCTAAAACAAATTGGGGTGAATGGCAAAAGGGTTAAAATAAAAAATTTGCAAATTGTCCTGGAAAACACAAAGGGAGACCTAAAGACTGAATCTTGGACCTTAGCTGCTTGAATCAATATTCGAGCAGGCAGAAGATCTACATTGCTTGAATCTGGGTTAATCAATTAATTCATTAAACAATTATGTATTGAATACACATCGGATACTTGCAAAAGCAATAAAAATCATGAGATCTCATCCCTGTCCCCATAGAAATTATAGTCTAATGGAAGAACATATATTATTCAAATTATTACAAAAAAATTACTTACATACAGATGTGGTAAGTACTACAAAAGAAATCATGAACCAAGAATGGTTTTTACATTCCGTCTTAAATGACTAGGAAAAAAAAAATCAAGAGAAAAAGAACACTCTGTGACATATAAAAATTATATAAAATTTCAAATTTCAGAGTACACAATTATAGTTTTATTGGAATACAGTCATGCTTATTTGCTTATGCACTATCTATGGTTACTTTAGCACTGCAACGGCAGAGTTGAGTAGTTGTGACACAAACCACATGGTCCACAATGCCTAAGCTATTTATTTTCGGTTCCTTTAAAAAAAAAGTTTATGGACTCCTGTTTCAAGGGAATGAGTTTAAAAGTTGGTTTTGTTCTCTTGTAAAGGAAAATATTGGTTGCAGTACTTATAAAAATGGAGTCCCTAGAGGTCATAGAACTAACTTCTAGGGAAATTGCAAGTACTACTGAAACTGAATAAATGGAGATGAAAGAAAATTAAGGGAGTTTTGCAGGAAAGCCAGTTTGATCAGGGAAGAAACCAAGCCTATATATTTGTATTCTTTTAATGAATTTTCAATGCTTGTCTCCTAAACTATTCATTTCTATCTCATAATATATAAATATATGTTTGAGTTTAATTTTGACTTTCTATTTATCACTTATCCGGTTCAATTTATAGTACAGTAGTCCCCTCTTATCAGTGGGGGATAAGTTCCAAGACCCCAGTAGAATCCTGAACCATACATAGTACTGAACCCTAGATATACTATATGTTTACCTCTACATACATGCCTATAATAAAGTTTAATTTATAAATAAGTCACATTAAGAGATTAACAATAATTACAGAACTAGAACAACATACTGTAATCAAAGCCATGTGAATGTAGTCTGTCTCTGTTTCTCTCTCTCCTCTCCCCCTCTCCTCCCTCTGGTAACTGATCTGATAACTGAGATAGCTACTAAGTGACTAGCCAAAGGGTAGTGTATATGGCTTGGATATGCTGGACAAAGAGATGATTCATGTCTCGGATGAGACAAAGTGAGATGACGTTAAGATTTCATCATGCTACTCAGAATGGTGCATAACTTAAAACTTATGAACTGTTTATTTCTGAAATTTTCTATTTAATATTTTCAGACTGGTTGACTATGGGTAGCTGAAACTGAAGAAAGCAAAACCACAGATAAGGAGGGACTACCAGAAATATAATTGGTTGACAAGTGGAGGATATTCTCAGTCTCATAGAATTATTATTATGTTAAAATATGATTACATTTATGGCATGTGTTGGTTTTAATTTAATAAAACGAAACAGTGAGAAGTTGGAGAAATGATGCAGAAGAGAGAAATTAAAAGATGAAGACAGATTTTGGAGACATGGGTTTAAGTAACCTCAAGCCAGTTACTTAACCTCTTTTAGCTTCGGTTCCTTAACTCTAAAATCAGTCTATTAGAACCTCTTTCGTAGTTACAAGTATTAGATCAGATAACACAGTTGGTCTTCCTTATCTGCGTATTCCACCCATCTCTCGTCAAAAATACTAAAAAAAAAAAAAGTTATGTTGCTATGCACTGTAGTTAGGCCTACAGTGGTTAAATTTCTGCTGAACATGTACAGACTGTTTTTTTCTTATCATTATTCCCTAAACAATATAGTATAACAACTATTTACATAGTATTTGCATTGTTTATGTATTAGAAATAATCTAGATGATTTAAAGTTTACATGAGGATATGCGTAGGTTATATACAAAAACTATATCATTTTATATAAAGGACTTGAGCATTCAAGGATTTTGGAATACACAGGGATTCTGGAATCAGTCTCTCATAAATACCATGGGACAACTGTACATCTAAAATGATTGTGCAGTGCCTGGCACATAGGCACGTACCTTAAATGTGTTATTTTCATTGCAATTATTATCATCTTTACTCTAAGCTCCTTGAAGTAGGAAACACATCTAATATACCTTTAAATTCCCATTGTCTATTATAGTAGATGCTCAAATTTGGCAAATGAATAAGATGTATATAGCTCTCACATTTTAAAACTTCTGTAAAACAAATTTTGTCTTCATTTAAAAATATTAATATTTGAATTCTAAAGAACAGAAGTAATATTTACTTCAGTTCATGGCAACATTTGCAGAGAAATAATACACTAGAGAGGTCATTAAAATACAATAATTGAATAAAAATCTACACTGGAGTCAAGGAAAGCATAATTGATACTGAGAAAAAGTTCAGTGATGCAGAGGAAATTGTGAGAAGTCCCCATGATGTGTATTTTTATGCAAAGAAATGAAAACAATGAGATCAAGATAATAAATAAGAAACTCAACATTCAGCTAATGGATAATCCCTGAAAAACAGGATAAAACAAATGGGAACAAAAACTAATCTGAGCTAAAGAAATAGCCATTTAGCATGTTTATTTTTATTTTCTAGTTCTTTCTGTAGAAATATCTCTTACTATCCTTGCATATCTTACCTGCATAATTCTTTAAAAGTTCCTGATACTTTATGTGGACTACTGGTTAAGCGAGAAGAGTACAGTTTTTTTAAAAATAATTTTGGAATAGTCAGGATACTTTTTAAATTTTTTTGTGTAAAGCCAAGCAAAGTGAAACACAGATGACTAAAAGCTCATTTAGGTTGATTTATAAATTTGAGTTAAATTTGAATTAAAGCACTAGATAAAACATTGATTTATTACACATGGATGGTAGTGATAAAATTATGTGTCCCATAAGGAATCTAAAGTATTTGCTATGGAGATTGTTTAGGCTTAACAGCATATATAAGTTTTTAATAACATACGTGTTTAATAACACTCTTCCTGGCTTGGGAAAAAGTAGGCTGTAAAGGTGAATAACAAAATCCTTGCCATCAGAGAAACTGATAACGTGGTTGGAAAAACATAATGTGGTTGCTGAAAAAAAAATAATGAACAAAGAATGGATCATTAAAAGTGAAAACCATGGTTTGAATAAGAAATCAAGAAGCTTCAAATTTTTATATGAGACCACTGGTTGTATAAACGGGGTAATTTCAAAGCATGTGTCAGAATTGCCATTGATTTGAAAAAAAATTCTTCATGTTCTGGAGATCAGAAATCACTCTGATACAGAGAGTTGTTTTAAATACTGTCATAGTGGCACAGATATTTCTTGATCATTCTAACTCTCTTGGAATGGAGCCATTTGATCTGCTTCTCCTTCCATATACTACCTCTTCCAGGCCTCCTCCTCCTTCTCATCTTAATAATACCTATCATTTATTAGGCTGCTATAAAACAGGTAGTATTTGTATGTTATATATTCTGTGCTGGGCACTGTCACAAGTATATTATTTAATAATCAATATGCATTACTCAACAATCTTCATAAAAACCTATAAAGTAGATATTACTTTTATTCCCATTTTACAGATGGGAAACTGAAGCAAAGAGAATTCACGTAACTTTCCCAAGGTTACAACTTCTAAGTGGCAGGGCTGGGATTTGAACCCAAGCAGTCTGGCTCCAGATTTTATGTTCTTAATTGCTATGCTTCATTGCCTATGACCAAACCCTATAATTGGTGTTATAATAATCTTCATAAGATCTTCATGAGAACCTGCCAAGATAGAGATTATCTTAATTTTCATATGATAAAACTGCTAATTAATTAAATATCCCAAAGTCACAGCATTAGCAAGTGACAAATACAGGACTTAAACCCAGGCTTTGATGAGCCTGTTTTTATTACCCAATACTGTCTCATTAAAGTTTAAATAAAATATCCTCTAAGCAGAAATTTCTATCTGAACAAATTCATATACTATGAATGTGTAGTACATTTTAGATAGGTGATTTTTCTTCTAGATCTATTTTTTTTCAAATAAGAATCTATATTATTTCAAAAGCGGAGTTTTTTTTATAGGAATACATTTAGTACTTGGCAATAAAGCCTTTTATTTATAAATACAGGATTGAAAAAGTACATGTTTCTTAGCTTGCTCCCCAAGGGGGATATTGAAAACAAAAATAAAAGTCATCTCAATGCATTAAACCACACTCAAGCTATAATAATTTTAGAGCAAATGAACTATTAGGCTTGTTGTGTTTATACTCTGTTATCTAATATCAGATAACTCTTTTGTGTATGTGATATATACAAATAAAGGAAATCACTATATCAGGTTTATCAAAGCATGTTTTTATTACTAGGAATGGTTTTCAAAGAATAAGGTGTTAGATTAAAAAAGATAATTGAACAGGTGTCCCTGAATCTTATATAGATGATATTGAAAAGAAACATTAGTGAAGACTTGAAGCTAATGACCTAGTAAGATGTGTTCTCTAAGTTTTTCTAGAAACAATGAAGAGTTTTTTAAGCCATCATCATTCTCAATTAAAGGCCACTGGTGTCATGGACCACTCATTTGTAGGACAACTGGCTAACACTAAGTATCTGGCAAACTGAATGAAGCCAACTGGTCTGCCATATAAACTGATCCTCTCATTTCACATTTCCTGTCACTATTTTTTTAACCAACTGATCAAGTCAATTCAGACTATTTTCCAATTTGGTTTATTCACCTTAGCTACTTGTGTGATTCTGAATAAATTTTTCAGGCTCAGCCTTTTTTTATGTATAAAGTTAAGAAAGCAATATACTACATTAACTTACTTTATATCGAATAGTAATTTGAAATAATACTATTTTTTTCAAATTGTCAGGTAAAAGTGTTATAAAAGTTAAAAAAATAAAAAGAAATCATGGTTGATCTGTTTAAATTTGAGCTAACTCTAGTTCTTTTAGGGTAAAAGCCAACTCAAAATATGGATCAAGTTCCTGACATGAAAGAAGCATATAAAGGCAGGAAATTTAAGATGACTTAGTGATTTTTAATATCACAGGGAAAAGTTTTGTTGATTTTTAGTATCCTTTTCCTTTTAGAAAAATAGATTTAAAATGCTAATAAAGTTCTTTGAAAATGAAAAAGTAAATGGGAGCATATATATTCATTTAATGATGAATGTATGAAAATGACAGCATCCTAGGGAGCAGGAGCAATGATGTAAATCTTTTAAAATGAAGGTATGAAAGACTTTTTCTTGACATGTTAAAGGTAATGTGTACAGGGAATAATTATAATGCCTACAAGAGAGTAAAAAGCTGAACCGGTCTGTTGGAATCAGTATTATTGGGATGCATCTTTTTTTATTCTTTTTTTGAAGGGGCTCAAATAAACGATTAAATATACATCTAATGTTTATTTTTTAAAAAATCATAGAGTTACATTATCAGATGGTTTTTAGATGGGATGCAACTACCCTTCTCTGAAAGATTTTATCTTCTTTTCCCTCCTAGCTTCACAACTATGCCATTGGTCTTATTATTTCTCTTCAGCCATCTCACATGTTGCTAATACACAGGGTTCTGTGATTCCCCCTTGTTAAATACAACACTCAGATATCTAGATTGGTGTGTCACTTGTTCCTAGTTCCTTTCCTAGAGCATTATGGATATTGCTGAAGTCTTTTCGGTAGGGTCTCTAAGATCTATGCTTGTCTGAGCTTATGGGCAATCTCTCAGAATGTTAAAGAGATTAAAATAAGTCAAGAAAAAATTAATTAAACTTTATCTCTCTTATTAATGAGTAAACGCCTTGCACATTCTTAACTTATAGCTGAAAATGTCTTTTTTTTTTTTGAAACTTGCCCTTAGTTTTACAGTAACTAAAAATTCCCTGAAGACCAACTGGTAGGTGTAAATTTTAATTAGAAACAAACAAACAAAAAACACAACATAACTTTTAAGAAAATCAGGGGTTACTGAAAACAAAATATTTTGTGTAGTTCTATGCAAAATTGTAGTCTCACTTTTCCTATAATAGTGTCACATCTATCCTTGACTAGGTATATTCAGTTTTAGATGATACCTAAAACTGACACATGAGGTGCTCATACTGATGAATGAGCTTGAAATTACAGTGCAGAACTGGATGATGGGCTAATATAAACCTATTTATTCTAGAGGAAACTCTACCACGAGGGACAGACAGTATGCTACATATTCTTATACATATTTACAATTTGTGGTTGATAGAGGAGCCAGATCAGGAGAGAGTTGTCACTTGCTCTCCTTTTATAGCAGATTATTTTGTAAGCTTAAACTTGTATTACATCAAAGCTGCATTAATTGCTAATTCTAGCTGAATAGTGCTCTGCTTGACCCAGAGGTAAGCACATTAGAGGGGAAATACAGCAGGGTGTAGAAAGAAGAGCATTGTCATCCTTTTAATTTACATGGGTATAATAAATGTACACTTCAGAGGGAGAACTGTACAGAATATTAATATATTCTTTTGTACATTTGTTTCATTTTTCTTACCTCTATAATAAGTATACCTTTAGAAAATTCAATATGTCATCACATTTTATCCTTATTTTTCCTTTGGGATGCAGTTGAGAAAATTTTCATATCAGTTTTCTAGTTGAAGGAGCCATTTAAATAAGCTTAACTCGTATAAGTACTAAGTTCACTAAATATTTTTTTAAAAAATGGTCATCATAATACAAAAGCCTGTGTTTAAAATGTTATCAATGAAAGTTCACACATTAGCCAGAGATTCTTTCTGGCATGAGTCCAGGCTTGTCTTCATGAGTGAAGAGAACATTTTGTATTTTACCTGCCAGGTGAGAATCTGAGTCATACCTTCCAAACTGGTGTTTTCAGAGGCAGAGAGCCAATGAGAAATTCAAACTGTAGCAGTTCTTCCTTCTTAATATATTGCATAAAATATTGACAGACTGTGTAATATGGATGGTTTTTAATTTCAAGATCTGGTTATAAAGTTCTAATAAACAAACCGAGCGAACACTAGCTAATTTAGAACATAATTCTTGGAGGAGTGTATTATGCCCCAGGGCTTTTGCTTTGGAGAGACCTTTGATAATATTTAGCATTTTTCCATTCAGAGTTGAGTAGCACAATCTGGGTAGTTTTGTGTTAGGATGTTTCATTTCATTAAAACATTACTTCTCTTGTTGGCATTCCCAAGTTCTTCTAATAGTTATAGAATCTGATTGGATTAATAAAAGGTTTTCTAGGAAACTGCTGAATTCATTAATAGAGTTTTCATCATCAAAATTAGCATTTAAATATTATATTTTGAAACAATTAAATGTGATAAATGAATTGGATAGAGTGTGCATTTTTAAACTATCATTTTGGTTAAGGTTTTAAAATCTAAAATTTTTATTTTTTTTGAAATGATGATGAGTTTGGTGATTTTGTTGCTTAAATTACTTTCTACTCTCATTCATGCTATAATCAAACTTAAACAGTTAACAATATTCATTTTGCTATTCACTATTATTATGGGGTCTCAGATTCAGTAAACTGTATATTCAGCTTATCCTTTTTGTTTTACAATACCACCAACCAGTTAACTCAATTCTGACACTATCTGCCTAGAGACAGTGTCAGACTGTACTGATTAAGGGCTCATTCCTATATAAGACTGAACTCTCACCCTTCAACTACCTACATCAGATACCAATCCCAAGTTCAGGTGGTCACCTACGCTTCTGACTGACTGGCTATAAATTGAAGATTCCTAGGATACTGTCTCCCTGGGTTTGATTAATTTGCTAGAACGGCCCATAGGACTCAGAGAAACATTTTACTCACTGGATTACTGTTTTTTCATAAAATGATAAAACTGAGGAACAGCCAGATGGAAGAGAGGCATAAGACATAAGGAAAGGATGCAGTGGAGCTTCAAAGACCTTTCTCACTATGCCACTCTTTCAAGCGCCTCCATGGTTCACCAACTTGGAAGCTCTCTGAAACCTGCCCTTGAGATTTTGATGGAGGCTTCATTACATAGGCATGGTTGATTAAGTCATTGGCCATTGGTGACTAAACTCAAACTTCAGCTTCTCTTGCCTCTCAGAGGTGGGGGTATTGTGGTGGGGGGTGGATAGTGGAACTGAAAATTCTAACCCTCTAATTTCAGGGTTGGCTCCACTGACAGCCAGCCTCTGTCCTATGATGCTTTCCAACCTCATTAACATAACAAAAGACACATTTTATTTTTCTCATTACAGGAAATTCTAAGGGTTTTAGGAGCTCTGTAACAGGAACCCAGGAAACTAAATGATGACCAAATATATATTTCTTACTACAAATCACAATTATCACAGGTGCTCTGGCCCACAATTATTTACTCTTCTTTAGAAACTTTATTTCAACTCAAACATCACAGTCCAGTAAGTGAAACAAGTTTTGTTTTCTAGTACCTACATCAATGACAGACAATTCTTAAGCTCTGCTCTGTATTTCTTGCTTTGCTTAAAGAAGCTCCCCTTTGCCTATAGCTTTAGATCAAGTATTAGCCTGCCCTTCAAAGACTTCTATTACATGACCCTACTCTATCATGACTGTTCTACAGAACACATATACTTTTAATGAAGCTAGTTATCCACTGCCCCTAGTATACCCTACATATATCTACCTGTACATGAGCACTTTTGTTTTACGTTCCCCCTGGACTTCATTGTCCTTTTTTCCTTTTACATATTAAATTATCTTATTAAATCCAATGCAAAGACTTTTTTCTTTGTCGCCACATGAATTCTGCTTATAGCTTTCTTTCTCCTCACTTTGGATTTCTGTAACATTCACTGTTTACCAGACAACATTCACCAGGCAAATACATGAGGACTCTAAATGTACCTTTTTCTTTTCTTGGAGTATAATAAGCTTCTTAAGGGCAAAAACTATGTCTTACCTGTCTTATTCATACACTACAAACAATGCCTGCTCCATAAAAGGCAATGTTTGCTAAAAAAGAATGGAAGGAAGGAAAGAAGGGAGTGAAGGAAGAGGAGAGGAGAGGAGAGAAGCAGACAGGAGAGAGAGGAGTGGAGGGAGAGGAGAGGAGAGAGAAGAGAGAGAGGAGAGAGAGTGAGGAGAAGGATGAGGAGGAGGGCGGGAAGGAGGGAGGAAGAGAAAGATGATTAATTTCTCTCATCTTAACAGGAATACACATTTTTGAAACATAGTATCTTTGTGTGAAAAGCAATCACAGATATATGTTGCAGAATTGTAGATGCTTAAATATTCGTTCATTTTATAAGTATCCATTAAGTTACTCTTTTTCTGTATCCATGAGGTATTTTTGCTCTCTAATCACAGGGAATGTATTACTGCTCTTAGCCTCATCATCTCAGCTTTAAAGACATTCACAGTTTCTTTTTATCAAGTTTTTGAGAGTATCTGTTAGATATGTTATCCATTGCTATATCTGCATAAAAATGAATGTCTTCTCTCAACTAACATTCTCATTATCAACTATATTTTAATTAAGACCAGAAATCAGGATTTCCAAGTCATCTTCTTATAGATCACATCAGATGACAGACAGATAAGTAAGACTGACAGACAGACAGACAGAAAAAATGATTATGGATGGGTATGTTACTATAAGAACACAGATAAGAACCTGCTTTAGATCACATACGAGCATCACCCAAACACCTTCACAAATGACACACCCAAAGGGCAGACTGGGCAGGCACCAGAGCCCTGATAAAGCAAATCCTGCTCTGTGAGGTCAGCTCCTACACAACACCTCCTACACTGCTGTCACAGCCAGTTCTCACAACCAATCAGCCCGAAGGTCAATTCTCCCATAGATGTGCCAATAGTGATCACGACCCAACTACAACAGGAGGGTACACATAACCCATACAAGGGAAATACCTGGATCATCCAGATGAGGACACTAAGGAGGTTGCACTACTGGGCCCCACAGGACACCTACTACATAAAGCCACTCTACTGAGACCAGGAGACAGCAACTCTACCTAATATATAGATACAAATTCAGGGAGGCAGCCAAAATGTGGAGACAAAGAAACATGTCCCAAATGAAAGAACAGAACAAATCTCCAGAAAAAGAACTAAACAAAATGGAGACAAGCAATTTACCAGATGCAGAGTTCAAAAAACCGGTTATAAATATGCTCAATGATCTTAGTGAGAATTTCAGCAAAGAGATGGGGGAGAGAGGGAGAGAGAGAGGGAAAGAGAGAGAGGGAACACATAAAAAAAGAGCCAGTCAGAAGTAAAAAATAAAATAAATGAAATGAAGAATAATTACGGGGAATCAGCAGTACATTAAATGAAACCAAGAAATGAATCAATGATTTGGAAGATAAGGTAGCAGAAAACACCCAATCAGAACAGCAACAAGAAAAAGGAATCCAAAAAAAAAAAAAGAGGATGTTTCAGGGCTCACTGGAACAACACCAAACACAACAACAATCATATCATAGAGGTATCAGAAGGAGAAGAGAGAGAGCAAGGGATTATAAACCAACCTGAAGAAATAATGACTGAAAATTTCCCTAATCTGGCAAAGAAAATAGACATACGAGCTCAGGAAGTGCAGAGAGTCCTAAACAAGATGGACCCAAAGGGGCCTACACTCAGATACATCATAATTAAAATGCCAAAGGTTAAAGACAAAGAGAGAATCTTAAAATCAGCAAGAGAAATGCAGTTAGTTACCTACAAGGGAGCTCCCATAAGACTGTGAGCTGATTTCTCAACAGAAACTTTGCAGGCCAGAAGGGACTGGCAGTAAATATTCAAAGTGATGAAAAGCAAGGACCTACAACCAAGGTTCCCTTACCCAACAAAGCTATTATTTAGAATCAAAGTATAAAGAGCTTCTCAGACAAGAAAAAGTAAAAGAGTTCATCACTGCCAAACCAGTATTACAAGAATGTTAAAGGGATTTCTTTAAGAAGAAGAAAATATCAAAACTACGAATAATAAAATGGCAATAACTACATATCTATCAACAATAACTTTAAATGTAAATGGACTCAACGCTCCACTCAAAAGATACAGGGTGGCTGAATGGATAAGAAAAAAATGCCTACAAGAGACTCACTTCAGATTGAAATACATATACAAACCGCAAGTAAAGCGATGTAAAAAATATTTCATGAAAATATAAATGAAAAAAAGCTGAGGCAGCAGTACTTATATTAGACAAAATAGATTTTAAAACAAAGGCTATGACAAAAGACAAAGAAGGAACTGGTAATTTCACTTCAAGGTATATATCTAAAGAAAGCTAAAATACTAATTTAAAAGACATATGCATCTATATGTTCATTGCAGCATTATTTACAACAGTCAAGATGTAGAAGCAACCTAAGTGTCCATAAATAGATGAATGGGTAAAGAAGTGATACACATGCAAACATACACACACAATAGAACATTACTCAGCCATAAAAACAAATGAAGACTAGCCATCTGCATGAATGGACCTAGAGGTTATTATGCTGAGTGAAATAGAAAGAGAAAAACAAATGCCATATGATTTCACTTATATGTGGAATCTAAAACACAAAATAAATAATCAAAAACAGAAACAAACTTACGAATACAGAGAACATTTTGATGGTTGCCAGGTTAAAGAGGGTTAGGGGAATGCGCAGGGCAAAGGGATCAAGATTTACAAATTAGTCATGGGGATGTAAAGTATAGCATAGGGAATATAGTCAATAATATTATAAAAAGCTATGTATGGCATACGATGGGTACTAGATTTATGAGAATGATCACTCTGTAAATTATATCAATGTCTAATCACTATGTTGTATACCTGAAACTAATATAATATTGTATATCAACTGTAATTGAAAAAAATATATTTAAAAAAATAGTCTACTATAAACAAATCCAGTGTAGTCAGGGAACACAGATAACCTTCCTTAATCTTCCTATGATGATAAATAGATACTTTTTCTGTGCCAGAAAACAGCAATCTAGACCTCTATTGAAGTATATTTATAAAGGATGCATATTCTGATCTTAATGGGCTGTTTGCCTGTGTGCCTCTATTCTACATACATTTTTTTCTTTCTCCATGGCCAATGTACAAGGGAAATGGGGCTTATATTCACTTCTTTGTTTAACATCATATATCACCAAGGCAATGATGACTTTCCTTGTCATCTCTGCCAGTAAAAAAATGGTCGGAGATCATGTAGATTACTCTAGAATTTTTCTATCAAACCTGTAAACCATATCTAATTCAGTTAAGAAACACTCCACAGAATGTAATAAAAAACTCAAATATAAGGGGCTGAAGCATTATGGTGGTCAGGTTGATTAGTTTAGCAGCTCAGTGATGGTTCTAACTTTTAGCACTACTGTCCTAGCCAGGTTGGCTAGCTCCAACATGTTGCTGAAGCTTCAAGAATCATATTCTTTTCATCAGTGTCAGAGAAAGATAAAGAATAATTTTCTCCTTTGGCACTTAAAATATATTAAAAATGAAGAATCTTTTCCCAAAAACCCTTTAACACTTCTTCATGTTTTCTATTAATTTTATTTCTTCTCCATGTAGAATCTGGGCCCATGTGGGCAGCAACATTTCTGTTTTGTTCACTGCTGTTTCCCCTGTACCAAGATGCTCAGTAAATATTTGTGGAATGAGTGGATGGATAAATGTATACATGTCCTATTGGCCCAAACTAGATTGCACGCCCTTTCCCAAAATCCATGATAGCCAAGGAAGATGAGACCCTGTGACTGACTGGGACCCTTTAGAGTATATCTGAGTTGAATGGAGAAGGGGAGACTCCCAAACAAATTGGGGCTCTGGCAGAATGAAAAGGAGGCAAATGGCTATTAGGTTGGCAATACACATAGTCTGCTCTGAAAGTCATAGCTAGAGATTTCATGTGAGGAAAGAAGTCAGTGTTTGTAGTAGGTTTTCAGTTAAGTTGGGTTAATAAATGAAGAGGTGGTATGAGCTAAAAAATAATAAAAAACCTTTTCCAAACTAGGAAAGAAATGAAAAAACACTGGATGCAGTAAGGTAACTGAGTCATGCAGTTTGAGACTGCTCAACTGTTTTAGTATCTTTATGTTTTCTATCTACTTCAGGTTTTATATATATTGACGTTTTATTAGCCATTTAATTAAACTTCAGGGTAGAACATTTTTTTGCTTGTCTCATTTTTCAGATATTTTCAGGAATGCTTGATCATATTGTTAGGAAGTATTATCTAAAGTGATTTTGGGGAATCAACTGTCTCAGATAGCTTACTTCTATTTACCCACATTGAATTCCATCTTTCTAGATTTAGGCCTGAACATTCTGTGGTGGTAAATTGCTTAAATTCTGACTCTGATACTCACTTTATTTGCTACAATTTGTTATTAGAGACTCCTGTTTTGCATGTATTTGGACAATTAACCAACAGGCTTAGGTTTAATGGTTGAAATGATCAGTTCTTCACCAAACTGCATGTCACTGATCTTATATTTTTCTGTCTTGTATAGCTCCCTCAGGAAAGCTTTTTGCTAAATACTTTTCTGCAAACTGGTAATCAGAAACTTCAGTGATATTCACATAGATTGGTCTCATCAAAAAAGAAGGAAAAAACATATTTTCTCTCTTTGATATCCATAGCTCTGTCTAGAGATTTTTGTATTGTTTTTAAATAAGAAATGCTTTTAATAATCAGTCCTGGAATCTCGCTCATGTTTGTTAAATACACCTAGATATACATTTTTAATATCTACCTTTCTTTATTAAACATCAAATTTAGCTTTGTCTGTTTCTTACTAACATGTTTACTTGATTCTTCATGATTTTTCAAAGGTTACAAATGTGATTCAACAGTATTATTTGGTATTCTTTTAGAACTTTTGTAAAGATCTCAAACACATTCTGAAGGGCTAATTTTTCTCCCTTACTTTGGACTTTAGGGTCTCTTCACCAATATTCTACTTCTGACAGCATGAGAATTATATTCCTTGGCAGCTAAGATAGAAGCCAATGGAAGGTGAGTAGTTCCACTCTCATTACCATGTATTTAGGGTTCTATCACTATGATCTGAAGATTTCTTCCTTGAACATTCAGAATAAAATAGATAATATACTGTAGTGATTAGACATACAGACTTTAAAGGGTGCCTGTCTGGACTTGAGCCGCAGTTTTGCCACTTATTAGCACTGTGATCTCTTTAAGTCTACATAATGGGAGTAATAATAGCATTGATTTCATAGCACTGTTACAAAGGCTACATGAGTTAATGCCCAAAAGATACTTAGCATAGTGCTGGGCACACTGTAATTGCTCAAAAATTGTAGCTGAACTAATCATGCTAAAAAAGAGATACGGCATTGGAGGAGAAATAAAATTTGGGAGAAGTTACCAACATATGATAAGAAATGTGATGGTGTTAGGAGACTTGAGTATTCTGCCAGTGATCAAGTGTTACTTGCATGTGACATTGCACACTGGATACTTTTGTTTATGGCACTTGCTATAATATTCTACTGCAGTGGTTTAACACTCATGACAAGGATGACTATAGCAATTTAGAGGGTGTGTAACCCATAAGGAGCCAGTAAACTTATCTGAGCTTTGACCTTTGCTTCCTGTAAGCACCTGGAAAGTGTTGGAGTTTCCCCTTTCCCCCTTCATTTTCCTGAATCTTACCTTAGATTTCTTTTGGTGTGTCTGATATTTCAGGCACTACCCTTTGACACATTTGCTTTTCTTCTCCCATTTATCCCCTCCCTTTACAAACAGGAACTGTGAATCCTAGCCTGTATCTAAATGAGCTCTCTCCTTGTTGAGAGTATATTAAGATCCACTGATGTTCAGAGACTTGAATTCATCTGTAGCCCACTGTTAAGGTCTATGCTGTATGCTTTGTTCCCTTGTAGGATCTTGCCCAACTGTGAACTCTGCAGCCTAACTTTGGGAGTAGACAGTGAAATGTTTGTCTAGTTCTAGATTATGGGTTTGTCAGACTTTTTAGAATAAATGATAAAATATAAACATGTCATAATAATTTATGTACAAGGATGTTTATTGCAGCATTATTTGTAATGGTGAAAAATTGAAAACAGACTAAATGTTTATCAACCAGAGAACTGTTAAATAAACATGCCACACCCATACGATGGAATGCTAGGTAGACATTAAAATATATGAGGTAGATTTGTACGTGGTTGTATAAAAATCTTTCAATAACATTTGGTGAATAAAAGCAAATTGAAGAATATTATGTATAGTGTGATCCTGTTCTTTTGTATACACATATATGTGTGCAAAACCAAAAAAGTCTAAAAGTCTAGTAATTAAATTGTTAATAGTGGTTACCCTGGAGTAGTGATAGGTGAGTGAACGAGAAATAAAATTTTCACTTTTATTTAATACACTTCTATAATGTTTGAATGATTCATAATGAGAATGAAATCTTATAATTAAAAAATAAAACATATCAAGTAAAAGCTAATATTTTATCTACATTATCAGTTACTATTTAAAAAATTTTTAAAAATGAGAAAATATTTCACATCTAACCCTCCTCTCATCTCTAATCTTGGAATCTGATAATAAAAATTAATGTAATTACCTTGGAATCACAGGTCCACTTTGATAACAATTAATACTTTAAGATACAAGATTAAAATGGTGACTTAATAAGTGGTGTTATTAATTTATATTAAAGAAAACTAAGAGGAAAAAAATCTTTTCTTTTACTATTTCTATATTTAAGATTTAAAGGTATATTCAAAGGGAAACAGCTCGCAAACCAATTGTGTAAAACAAAGAACTCTGTGTACAAGAAGTAAATTGAATATTGGGATAGAGCATGGAAAACCTAGTGCCTGGCATATCAATGCCAGGCTCACAAATGTGTTGTTGTTGTTGTTTGTTGTTATTATTGTTTTAATAAATCTAATCATGAATAGCCTAAGGACAAGGACACGGGATATTTAAGTGTGTGTATGAGATAAATAAGAGAGAAAAGAAAGATTCAGAGGGAGAAGGAGAGGAAAGGAAGAAAGGAGAGAGAAGGAGAAGGGTAAGAGGGAGAGAGAGTGAGAGGGAAGGTGGAGTCAGGGGGAAATATTGAGAGAGGATTGTCCCTACATCTCTGAGTTGATTCCTCCTTGGTCCTAGCCTTGTATTCTGCTGTAAGGCTTGAGAAGGTGAACTCTGAGAAAAACTAGAAAATAATAAAAATTATCAAAAAGTAAAAACCTGAGACTCTCAGTTTCTGGTCCAGGATGTAAGAAGCTCTGAAGTTGCCACTTTGCCCTAAAAATTAGTAAAAAGCTGAACAAACTGAAAAATCAACAACTCATCATAGATCTAAAAAAAAAGTGAGGTCACAGGACAAACTGCTGTCCCTAAAATTGTAAAGACTGACAGGTGAATACAGAGAATCACAACTTAGTAGAGCAGACACCCATGAACTGAAACCTCCTTGGGAACTGATGTTGGGGTAGAGAAACATGAACTGTAATTGATGAATTCCCAGAGACTCAGTGTGGACAACTCTGAGAGTTAAAAACCTAAGGGACACAGTCATGGAGGTATGGAGAAGTCCCACACTTTTGTGAGTTCCACCTCTTGTGTATCTACCAGGATCTCAGAATGAATATTGAAAAAAGATTACCTTGTGCTTCTTGCAGAGTAGAGAAAAAGAAGCTTTTTGAAATACAACAGAGAATTCTGTTCTTTGTAATAAGATCTTCCCCCAAGATAAATTAGTTAACAAAAGCTTAACCTGATGGAGTTTTATCAGAGCTTAGGTGACCTAGAGGAAGAGAAATACCCCGTTCTAGCTGGCTCTAGTCTTCCTTATGGAGGAAAGTAAATTCCAAACTCTATCCTCTTTAGTATTCCATGTGGGAGAAGGAAAATATACAAGAGTACCCAGCTCTAGCTATCCTTTCCCATGTAAGAGGGATGGTGATGTGAGGGAACTGAGAACTGCATGTGAACGTCACAATCCAGAGGCACAGGCTCACTAAAAGACTAAGATCTAATCACAGAATTACAGGCATACCTCGGAGATATTGAGAGTATGGTTCCAGATCACTGCAATAAAATGAGTATCTCAATAAATCAAATCGTAATCATTTTGCTAGTGGGGGGATCTTGCTGATTTGTAAAAAATGCTTGTATAAAACACTTCCCCCTCCATACCTTACCACCACATACTAAAGATGTATGTATAATAACTGTTTTTATCCAATATACCAAGAAAAAGTTACAAGATAAACTGAAAGGCAAAACACACATTTGGAAGAGAAAAAGCAAACATCAGAACCAGACTGAAATATGGCAGGGATGTTAGAATTATCGGACCATAAATTTAAAACATTTATGATTAATATATTAAGGGAATCAATGGATAAAGAGAGCATTCAAGAACAGATGGCAATGTAAGCAGAAACATGGAACTTCTAAGGAAAAAAATACTAGAGATAAAAAACACTGTAATAGTAATGAAGAACACTTTTGGTGGGGTCATTAGTACACTGGACACTGCTGAGGGAAGACTCTGATCTTGAGGATACCTCAATTAAAAATTAAAAGGAAAGAGAATAAAGACTGAGGAAATAAAATAGAATAGCCAAAGACTGTGAGATAACTACAAAAAGTGTAACATATTTCTAAGGGGAATACCAGAAGGAAAAGAAAAAAGAAAAGAAATATTTGAAATAATAATGAATGAGAATTTCCTCAAATTAATGCCAGACAGAAACCCACAGATTCAGGAAGCTCAAAATTAAAGCAAAGAAAACTATATCTAGGCATATTATTTTCAAATTATGGAAAATCAAAGATAAAAAAAGATTTCTGAAAGGAGTCAAAGAAAAAAACACCTTACCTATAGAGAAAGAAAGATAAGAATTACATTTAACTTTTCCAAAGAAATCACACAAGCAAGAAGAAAGTGGAGTGAAATATTTACTGGTGAGAGAAAAGACCCATCAACCCAGAATCCTGTACCCTGTGAAGTTATTCTTCAGGAGTAAATGAGAAATAAATACTTTCTCAGACAAACAAAAATTGAAGTAATTTGTTGCCTGTAGACCTAACTTGCAAAAAATATTTAAAGAGGTACTTTAGAGAGGAGAAAAATAACTATATATACATATACATATATCAGAAACTCAGCTCTACATACAGAAAGGAAGATCATCGGAGAAGGTGTAAGTGGGGGTAATATAAAAACTTTTCTTTTTCTTGTTCTTAATTGATCAAGAGGTAACTGTTCAAAGTAATAATAGCAACACTGATTTCAATTATGTATGCTTATGCATATATATGTATGTTTATATATAAGTGAAATGAATAAATGACAACAATGATACAGGAGATAGGAGTAATTTTTTTTGTTATTATAACATACTTGCACTATCTGTGAAATGGTATAGTTATGGTATGGTTATTTGATAATTTGATTTGGATTAGCTGTAAATAAATGTATATTGCAAAATCAAGGGCAATCACTAAAAAAAGGTTTTAAAAACAGTAAAATTGAAGTCTACGGCCATGCCACCCTGCACATGCCCGATCTCATCCGATCTCAGAAGCTAAGCAGGGTCAGGCCGGGTTAGTACTTGGATGGGAGACCACCTAGGAAGACCGGGTGCTGTAGGCGAAAAAATAAAAAAAGTATAATTGATTTGCTAAGAAATGAGAGAAAATGGAATCCTATAAAATGCTCAGTTAATGCCACAAAAGGGAAATAAAAATGGAAGACAAAAAGGAAAAACAAAAGGATAAAGGCAAACAATATAAAACAGTAGGCGATATGGTAGATATCATTTCAACTATATCAATGATCACTTTGAACATCAATGGTCTCAATGCACCAAACGAAAGACAGAGATGCTAGAGTAGATCAAAAAACTAGATTCATCTCTATGTTGTCTGTAAGAAATCCACTTTAAATATAAAGACACATATAGATTAAAAGTAAATGGAAGGAGAAAGATACACCATGCTAATACTAACCAAAAGAAAGCAGGAGTAGCTATATTAATTTTAGATCATGTAGACTTCAGAATAAGGAAAGTTATCATAAGGAAAGTTATCAGAGATGAAGAAGAATAATACATGATACTAAACAGGTCAATTCTCTAAGAAGATATAATGACTCAACATATAAGTTCCTAACAACAGGGCATCACACTACGGGAAGCAAAAACTGATAGAAGTGGAAGGTGAAATAGATTAATCTACTATTATAGTTGGAGACTTCAACATTCTTCTGTCAGAAATGGACCAATCCAGCAGGCAGAAAATCAGTAAGCACAGTTAAACTCACAGTACCATTAATCAACTGGCTATAATTCCTATCTGTAGACTACTTCATCCACAATATATATTCTTCTCAAGTTCATATGGAACATTTACCAAGCAAGACCACATTTGGGGCCATAAAACACACCGTTATAAATTTAAGAGAATAGCAATCACAGAATGCCTATTCTCAGACCATAATGGAATTAAACTAGAAACCAATAACAAAAAAAAAGAAACCTGCAGAATCCAAAAATATATGAGGATTAAACAACACATTTCTAAATAGCACATGGGTCAAAGAAGAAATCTCAAGATAAATTTAAAATTTTTTAAACTAAATGAAAATGAAAATGCAACATAAAAATTTGTGAGATACAGTGCTTAGAAGTAGAATTTAGAGCAGTATTAGTAAAGAAGAAAGATCCAAAATCAGTAATCAAACTTTTCACCTTAGGAAACTAGAAAAAGGAACAAATTAAATCCAAAGCAAAAGAAAAAAATATTAGAGCAAAATTCAGTGAAACTGAAAATAAGAAATTGATAGAGAAAATCAGCAAAACCAAAGGCTTTGAAAAGATCAACAAAAAAGATAGGCCTTTTAGCCAGGCTAACTAAGAAAATAAGAGAAGGCACAAATTTCTAATGTGAGAAATGAGGGAGGAACATCACTACAGATCCCATGGACATTAAAAAGATAATAAAGGGATATTATGAACAACTCTATGCCCACAAATTTGCCAACCCAAGTGGAATGGACCAATTTCTTGAAAGACACAATCTGCCACACCATCAGTTTTAACAAATGTATCAAATAATGGGGGGGTGTCGATATTGAGGTGGCTATGCATATGTGGGGGCAGAAAGTATATGGTATATCACTGCACCTTCTGCTAAAATTTGCTGGGAATCTAAAACTGTTCTAAAAAATAAAGTCTGTTAAAAAAGCATAAACCTTGAGGAAAATTATTTAGTCATTTGTTTTTAATTGAAGAGAAGATAATGGAAAAATATGTTCAATTGTATAGTCTCAAAGAATAGGAGAGATGGAAGGAAGCTTTCTAGTGTTCAAATTCAAACTTCTATCCATTAAAAACTTCTTTTATAATGGTTTTGATCATTACATTTCTGTTTAAGCATTGCTTACAGCATGGAGTTCATTCTTTAATTTTTAAATAGAATGTTCCAGAGCATGAATTTGTCCTAGAGAAAAAATAATATCTACTCCAATCTCTGACATCAATAAGTAGAATGACTTCTGATGAGTCATTTAAACTTTCCATGTCTCATATTCTTCACCTGGAGGGTAAGACAGTTAAGTTCAGAGGCCATCTTTATATCTTTAAATATCTTTAAAGGGCTATTTGAACTCCCATTCTGTGGTTTCATATGGAGTAGAGATGTGGTATAACAGAGTTAGCACGAGTTTGGAGTGAGTGAACCTGGAAGTGAATATTGACTGATATCTTCTATTTGGCTGACTTTAGACAGATCTCCTGATGTCTCAGTCTAACTTCCCATATCTTTAAATTAGATATAGCAATATCTACCTTGGAGAATTGTTCTTGGTATTAATTAAAATAATGCTTTTAAAGCACTTAGCAACATATTGAGCATGTAATAGGTGTTCAACAAATGGTAATTCCTTCTTCCCTTTTCACCATTTAAAACAGTAAATATGCAGATTAAAATGAATCTAAAGTAATTACTTATTAGATACGAGAGATTTTTTTTAATACACAGATTTAATGATTAGTATTCACTGGGTTAAATTTGTTCAGAGTTGTTTAGATGACACTGCTTGGTTCCTGAGAGACTAGATTATATTGGAAAATTTATTTCTAATCTCTAATTTACCATTATTTCAATATGAACATTAAAAAATAATACAGTGGTGTAAAAACATATTTAAAGCTTAATAGTAAAAGAGTTGAATGCTTATAAGGTGAAGCTATGGTCTAACTGTGGAAATTATCTTTCTATATAAACCTGTCTCTCAAAACAGTCCTTGAGGAAAGGGATTCCAATGCAGTTTTGTACCCCCAGCACACAGTACAGTATGAGGCATGAAGTAAGGATTATTAAATATTCTAAGCTAATATTAAATACAATTTATATCTTCAAAATCTTTGCAAGGGATTACTAATTACTCCTTACTGAACTCACTGACAGAACATAAAAATTATTATTTCAGATCAGGAATCTGTTGTCCAAAAAGATCACCAGACTTGCCAAAGTTCAAAAAATGTATTCCTAACAAAATGAAGCTTGGTGATTCAGCAACCAACTGAACTATTAACTTTTCCTTTCCCATAATTAATTCAATATAAAGAAAATGAAGGAACTCAAATGTAAGTCTTACTGGAAAATATTACAGTTCTATGTGTACTATTAATAAAAAGACAAAACAAACAAAAATGCTCAGACATAGCAAGCCAAGAATAAAGGAAAATACTTGAGATTAATTAACGTTTTGCTCACTAAGCTATAAAAAAAATAGAATGAGTTAAGAATAAAGAACACTCAGGAACACATAAAAGGAGATAAAAAACATGGGAAAAAGTGAAAGATAGTAAAAGACTCACATTTCTTTCTGAGAAGCAAAAAAATGTATGGGATAAATGTCAAAGCTAGAGTCACATCCCATGTAACTCACTGGAAATTCTCCAGAGTTATGTGGCACTATACTGAGCATGGCCCAGAGATTCCAGACCTCTGAGATATGCTTTTGTACTCATGTCGCATTTCTACATTGCTTGTCAAAATTCTTCCATAGGCTAGTGATGAATGAGAATGTAGAGCTAAATATAAATAGCCATGTAATACTGCTCATTACATTAAAAAGGCATTTAAGTTCAACATTGAAAACCAAAGTGAACTATGTTGGCAAATTTTTAAAAAAACGAACATCTGTAAAATTTGGAAATTTGGCTGTCTTGAAGAAAAATGGTAAAATTAACTTTCTGAGAATTTTGTGGGACCAGACTGAGAATTGTGTCCTTTGTGGACATATCACAAAATTAATTCCTTTATAAGCAATCTTTAAATTCTCACTAAGAAAGAACTAAATATCTAATCATTGTATAAGAGGACATAAATGTGGGAAGTAGTAAATTTGGGGGTAATTACACTTTTTCTTATAAGATTTCAAGATTATCCAGATGTTTGTACAGTTCCCCAGAGAAAACTGAAGGCCATTTCCTGTCAGAATAAAATGAATTATGTAGTGTATATGTAACATTTATTCTGTCATTAAAAAAAATCCCACAAGTTTACCAATAACAATGAAATGTTGTTAACTTCTTGGAAGATAGAAACAACCACCTGGGGCCTTTTGTAGTTAATTTATTTCACACAGAGACTTCATTCACGGTTTACCTGACTTCACTGTTATGCCTTTGGTGCCCTTCTGGGCAACTTAATCTCAATAGGACTTTAATTCACCTAACCCAACCAGTCTACATAGACTGCATAGAGGTTGAAATCAGATGCAAACTGGAGACAGACATTAGAACACTTTTGTAAAGTCAGAAGGAAACTACAGTGACATACAAAGCATGAAACTCAAATTTCACCCAAGAAGCCCTATTCTTTAAAGAATTTTAGAAAATAACTTTACGGTTTTAACACACTGCTTTGAACAATGTATATCGATCGGATAGATTTAAAGGCTAACATATGACCCTTTTTTCTCTTCTCACCTCATTAGGCTTCAATGAGGTAGAAATAGGAAGAACAGATCATTCCACATTTTGAGGTAGGGTCAGTTCTCCAGAAGTCCTGTATGAGTAAGAACTGGAATTTGAATAGAGAGATGCAATTAAAGAAGCATGAGTTACATATATCTATAGAGAGGATGAAATTCTCCCCGAATGATCACAATTGTGATATATTTTTACATTTACACTAAACATTTTTTAGCTTAGTTGTTATAGTTTTCAAAAACCAGTCTAATAAATTATATAGTCTGATTTCTATAAAAATGTAATGAAATAGTCAGGAAAGAATATTAAAACAAAGATAGTATTAAAATCAATGTAAGTATGTGGACTTGGTCTTAGGAAGTGAAGTGACTTGCCTAAACTCCGTGAACGCCTGGTATACAGGTGTGTTTACTCTCTTGACTATTTAAAGTTTCCAATCATAGTTGCATTTTCTGAAATTCTCTATATGGTGTCTTGCACATAAAAATGTATGACAAGTTTTTGTTGAAAGACTGATGTGACTTGACAGGACTGGCTGATGTAAGGGCAGTGGACTTCTTTGAGGAAGAACATATGAGTCAGGATAGATTGGGGTGGATGGGTGGTAACGGTGGGAGTGAGGATAACAGTTATGGACTATTTAAAAACTACACCATTTGTTAAGTTCTTACGATGAGTGAGGACTGTTTTCTTCCTGCCTAAATAGTTACAATATTTACTGTAACTATTAGTGCCTGCAAAACTGCTGAGAAAATAGGTATATTCTCCTCCTATTAAAGATAAGGAAAGAAGGTAAATGGGTGGCTCTGAGATTCCAGGGCAGGTCTCCCCAAGGTGAAGACTAGGTAAAGACTTAGGCTCTTTTCCCTTGGACCTAGGGTTCCCCTCAAAGAGATTTCCTTGAGCAAAGTAAAAGGAAGTAAGTGGAGAACAGAGAGAAAATTAGTATAATGCCAATATGCCCAATAGATCCACTCCCCACTGAGTATAATTTCTAACCCCCAAAAGATTCGCATGTTTCCATCCTGTATTCTGCTTTGAAATTTACTGGAGACAAAGGGAGAGTAAGTAAGATAAGAACAGAAGTGTATCCAATTCACAAGTGGAGAGAAAGGAAGAAAGCTGAAAATGAAGCCTTTCTCCTATGCTAATGACAAAGTGAAATGGATTAAAGGAAAAATTTCTTGTCCTTTAGCTGCCATTGGTTCATTTGACAGCTGTGAATGCTTAACCTTAGTTTCTATCACCTTTAAGTCAAATGGAAATAAAACCCTTCACATTCATTGATAATATAATAAGGTATGACGAGAAAAATTGTATTAATGACATTTCAAGAAATAATAATTTGTGATTACATAAAATAAGCTCAGTGCCTTCAGATATGTAAATATCCATATGTGAAGTTTGAAAAAAAAATGGGAGTAAATGGTGTATAGAATCAACTTAAGTCACAAAAGTATGAAATGTTTCAATCTATATTTGTTTTAATAAATTCTGAGAGGAGGGTTGCTTCTGGAAAACAAAAAAAAGCAAAACAACAACAAAAATCGACATTTAGAGGTTTGCCTGATCTTCACCCACTTCACAAAATAGTAGCTTCTAAATACAGTACATTGAAGTTATACATTTTTGAGACTGAATAAAACTGTAGAATGGTTCTACCAGCATTTGACTCTGCAAACCTTATTTGTTTTCAGTACCTTTCAATCCCTTCCATTCTGCCTCTGGATGCTCACCTGCCCTCTCCACTGTTTCAGATATATCTTATCATTGTGCAACAGAGGCAAATGGGAACCAAAATTCAGGGAATCTGACATGAGTAAGATATAATGTCATATCAGTACAAACCCAGTTGAAATATTATTGAAATGGGATGATACCTTTTACACAGTTCTGTAATCAAGCAATATACAAAGTCATATTAGTTTTATTTTTATTACTTTTTATTTTCAAATCTCAAGCTCTGAAACCATCAGTGCAATATTAATTTATATGCTAGCTCTAAAACAGAATGATAGAATATATTTATAGATTTTTAAATTAGTTTTCTAGGAAATAATTCAATCATAAGAAGAGAGAATAACATTTGAGAATGAATCACTTGAGGGTAGGAACCGTGTTTTATTCTGTCTTTCTAGCATCTAACCCAGTTCCTGGTACATTGCTTTTGTCCCATTATTGTTTGCTGAGTTGAATAGAGGGGTTTTTCAAGTCTTTTTGTCAGAAAAGATCTGAGAAGGAAAAAAGAGAATCTGAAAATTCTGGTTGCTTAAGTTAGGGGTGAGAGTCAGCTGGTAAGACTTTCAGGATTGGGGGAGAATAGAGACTGAAAGTGTAGGATACAAATAACAGAATAGTATAGTAATAGTATAATACAGAGCAAAATCTTTGGAGTCAGGCAGAACCCTGTCTTTCCCTCCAATAACCACGAGGCCTTGGGTAAATTATTAAATCTAGGTCCCATTTTCTCATCTCTAAAGTGAGAACTGATATTCATTCTATCCATCCGTCAGTCCGTTCATTTTTCCATCCATTCTTGGAACTATTTAGAGGGTAACTGTAAAGATGAATTTCAAATTTAGGAAAAAATTACATCAAGCCTCTATTTTCTGATTTTGCATGTTGCATCGAATGGCCATAAATTCTTTCCTTGAATTTCTTTAGCACATGCCAGGTAGAAAGAGGCTTAGATATTGGCAAGAAACTGCCTCATTACCAGTCCCACATTATAGGAATTTCACTCTTTGCTCGCCAAGGCATTGGTTGCCCCTTGCTTTATTTGAGGTGGTTTAGTTTAATTTTTCATTATGACAGGTTTTCGTCTCCAATTCTTTATTTAGAGCATGGTTCTCAAAACTTTTTCATTCTGTAATCCCTTTGAGGATTTCCACAACCCTCAAGCATACCTCGAACCACTTTTCTATTAAAATAAGTGTAGAAGAATAATTCAGCTACTAGGAAGAGAAGCAGGTGACATTTTCACTTTTCTTGACACTGAAGAAGGGAAAAAGCACTCAAGGGAAGGTAGGAAATAAACAGAATGCAAGGTGGGTGGGAAATCAGGCCTTTAAGTTCCAGAAAAAGAGAAGGAAGGGGGTGATGAAGAGGAAGAGGTTTTGCTGCAAATCTAAAGCCATCTTTGCCTAACAAATGTTAAAAATGTTTGCAGCTCTGGTCCTGTCATTCCCTCAGAATATCTTTGGGGGAACATGACATCTTTTTTTGAGAAATATTGATTTAAAACAAGCAGTTTTTTGTGTTTTGGGGGGGGGTCCCCATTCCTTGCCTTTCATCTCAAAACCCCTCCTCTTCTTTCTCTGGCCTCTCCCTACCCTGGTCCTGACTCACCCACTCCTACTTGGAGACATCCAGTGATTCCATCTATTTTTTCTTTGTTTTGTTTTTTATTTTTGACTAGTTTCACTCATAACCCCATTTAATTTTAAGCTAACTGTGCTTCCCACACAGAAAGCCTCAGTTCCCAATTCAGCTTCTGTCTTTCATACCGAATACAGATGACTAACACTGAGATTTTTGTCTTTTATTGGTGTGCAAAATCTGAGCTGGCTTTCTCTTTAACTTGCTCTCTCTATTGTACCTAGTTTTCCCAAGTCAATCAAATTGCAGCTGCTCTTCTCTCTAACTTCCTCTACAGTTTCAGCAAAAATAAACTACTTCCTGACTTCATCGCCTGGCAATGGAGCGAGTAGCTCAACTATAGAGTTGGAGAAAGTGAACTTTCAGCATTGTTTGCCAATTGGGTAATGTTTGTTTATTCCTTTGGAACAAAGAAAATTGACTTTTAAGGGCATCAGGCTTATGTTTTGTCCCCACATAAAGGTTATGGGTAGTCACTGACGGTTAAGTTGCCACTAGGACTATACATGATTGTGGCTGGCCCCCTGCCACTTGTTCATTTTGGTATTTTCCCTGATGTCTGGTTCTCATCTGGTCCTTCCTAAGGCCATTATCTTGTGATATATCACTGAGATTTTTGTCATCATTTACTCTGTAGTTTCCTCTTCTAGCTGCAGTTATAAAATCATGCTCAGTGATTCTATATCATGACGATTCAACATTACATCAACCTTACTATCTTTGTATATCTTTATATAATTTGACATAGTCCTTCCTGCTCTATTTTCCTGCTCTATTTTGCCATACTCTCTATTTCTATGTATTTATATTGCCCACTAGAATACTGTCATTTTCTATACCATCTTTTCCCTCTCTCTTGGTACAGCTAAAGCTTATTATGTCTCTTGGTCTTCTGCTAGGCAGTCTATCCTCCTATTTCTACTAGAAACAAACCAAAGTTATTGCCTCTTAAATTTAACTTAGATCTTTCAGGAACAAAAGGGATGTGTGATGTAGGAACTTCTTATTCCTTGCCCAACACGTAATTTTTTTTTATCCCTCCTCTAGTCTTCTTTTTCTTCTTCCTTCGAACTAATTTTGTATAGCAATTTCTGTCCTGATATGTGCCCATTAATCTTATAATATAATCTAACACCTAAATGTAGTTCATTTATGTCATATGCAATTTTAAAATCTAAAATTTTAGCAATAGTAAGAAATTCAGTATCAAATGCCTAAATACAAAACTAAATCAGCATTAAAAAATAAGAACACAATTTTCCATCTAACAAGTTATTCCTATTTTCCACTCACTAAGTTATCCTTTAAAATGATCAATATGCCAAAATTCTAGCTGACTTGTTTGGTATAAACCATTACCTGGGTGAATAGATGATATTTTCTCTAAAATATCAAACCAATACATTATCAAGTATGCCTGGATGTTCTTTAATATATTGGCTTAGATATAGAATATACAAATCACTCATTTCCCTTTTCATTCTTGAGATGATATAGATTCTTTCTTCTGCCCTTACAAGATTACTCTATCACTACAAAGGCTTTTTTTTGCTAAGAGCAGCTTACAGGGACTTACTGATATCCCCATAACATCTGAAGTGATAGCAGAAATAGTAGAGGTTAAATAAGTTAATAAACAGTTTTGGATCAATCTGTTTGCATTTCTCATGATAGCTGGCTTTAAAATACAGAAAACAAACACAAAAGCTATAAATTTCTACAGGGTTTATTAACGTGACTAAATAGGTTTTTCCTTTTTTGTTCTGATTTCACTTTATTGTAGCCTTAATCACTTCTCAAAACAATGATCATCACTGGGGAAAAAGCATGGGAGAGTGGAAAGAGCTGGGGTTTGAAGTCAGATTGAGATAACAAATCCCCATTATCTTGTGGCTTCACCTCTCTGGATCTGATTTTCTCATATATAATATGGGGGTAACAATTCATAAGTTTCTATCAGGGGTATGGGATTGAAGATAACATGTGAAAACACCTAGCAATATCTGGGAAATAAAAAATGTGAATCAAATATTATATTAGTTTATTAAGTTGTACTATTTGTGTTAGTCATAAACTGATACCTACATCAACTTTACAGGTTTAAGCACAGGCAGATGGCATACCACATCTTTGATATGATTTCTGGAATACCAGAAAATCCAGAAAATGCTCAGTAATCACTTCCTGACACACTGGCCAAATGTCACTATTTCTACCTTCAATGTGTTCTTTCTTTACCTTAAGGTTTAGTTCATTGTTAAAATGTAAACACCATTAGGAAGATTAATACTTTATCTTATCAGTGGTTACTCTTTGATGTGCATGGATTTCTCAGAGACCTTCTTTTTAATGGGATTTGATTAGAAAAAAAAGTAAAACAAAAAGAGTTTTCTGGGATTCTGGGGCCTGAGGGATTAAGAAAGAATATGTGGAGGGGATCAAAGGAGCAATGCCCTGAGGGTTACTGGGATAAAAGGTTGATCAAGGTGTCTCCTTTTCATATTTGGCCACTGAGTTAGGGTAGTTATGCATCAGAATCACCTAAGACACTTTCAGGACATACCCATACTTAGTCCCTACACATCACAGATTAGAATTTATTTGTTCGAGAAGGCACTTATAGTGTTTAAAATCCCCTTAGACAATTCAGATGTTTAGTGATATTGAAAACTGTGGAGTTAGAAGAAATAGAGGCTCAAGATACATTTATATATACTTCTCCCTAACCTGTCCACAGCTTCTGACTGAATTCAACCACCTGAAACTCAATGTTTATTTCTTATTGATTTAATTATTTTTAAGGTCCACTTAAAAAAAATGTGGTGCCATGATACTTACTGACACAATCACATTTTGTTGAAGGACATAAAGTTTTATAATTATTAAAAGATTCTAGAATTATTTCAGCAATCATCAGTGAAAGGTATAGATTTTTGCATTGTTATTCTTATAGTTCTTACATTTCATAAACAAGCTTCTTGTTTCTGTCTCTTCATTACTCAAAGAAAAAGAATTATAATAGGCTCTTCAGTAAATTCCCCAAAATTTCCAGACAATAAGAAGCTAAAGGAGTTCATTATCAAAAAACCAGTATAACAAGAAATGTTAAAGGGATTTCTCTAAGAAGAAGAAAAAAAATATCACAAAGGAAAAAAAAAATTCTCTCTGATAAATACAAAAACATAATAAAAGCAGTGGATCAACTGACACTAAAGCTAATACAAAGGTTAAAAGGCAAAAGTAGTAACAGCATGTGTAATTACAGCAGTCAATTAAGGGATACACACAAGCACACACACAAGAAGTAAAAAAATAATAATGAAAATATAAACATGGAGAAGGGTAGTAAAAATGATGGTGATTTTAGAATGTACTCAAACTTAAGTAATCATCAACTCAAAATGGACTACTATAAACATAGCTTGGTATATGTGAAACACATGGTAACCACAAATCAAAAATCTATGAGAGATATATAAGAAATAAAGAGAAAGGAATCCAAACCCAACAGTACAGAAAGTTATCAACATACAAGAGAGCAAGGGAATAAAGAACAAAGAAGAATTACAAAAACAGAGAAAAATTAATAAAATAGCAGTAACTATGTATCTATCAATAATCACTTTAAATGTAAATAGATTAAATGTGCCAATCAAAAGATGAATGAATAAAGAAGTAATGCACATATAGAAAATAGAATATTACTCAGCCATAAAAAAGAATGAAATCTTACCATTTGTGACAACATGGATGGACCTAGAGGGTATTATGCTAAGTGAAATAAGTGAGACAAAGAAAAATACCACAATTTTACTTTTATGTGGAATCTAAAAAAACCAAAATAAATAAACAAAGAAAACAGAAACTCATAGATAGAGAGAACAAAATGATTGCTGCCAGATGGGAGAGTGTTTGGGGAACTGGGTAAAAGTTGAAGGGATTAAGAAGTACAAATTGGTAGTTACAAAATAGTCATGAGGATGTAAAGTACAGCTTAGAGAATATAGGTAATAATATTATAAGTATGTATGGTGTCAGGTGGGTACAAGACTTATTGGAGGAATCATTTTGCAATTTGTATAAATGTTCAACCACTATGGTGTACACATGAAACTAATATAATATTGAATGCCAACTGCAATTGAAAAAAAAAAAGAAAGCCCAAAATAACTAATTTAAGTAACTGTTGTTTACTGGTTTATAATGTATAATGCAAATTTTAATATATCATGATAATTTGGTAGTTATTGTTATCATCATTCCCATCT